>NC_142939.1:5002317-5047317 GCF_046866305.1 Octopus bimaculoides | reverse complement strand
CTCAGGTATTCTTCCTTCTCACGGAACTCTGGATGGAATCACATCTCGATAGGAGCTTTAAAGAATTGTTCGTTTAACCATTTATTACTCGAAAATACGCATGATGTATTGGCTCATATAATCAAATTTCTATGGTTATGTGATTGCAGGTTGTGCATACATACAAACAAACACGTATGCACGCACACAGTTGCAGACAAGTCTCCGTTAACCTTTAAAACGAATTTAGCATATTACGTAACTGCTTGTGAAATGTGATTGATTTTGTGATAATATCTTTCCAGCATTTTAATACCAATGTGGAGGAGAGTAATTATTTCAAATTTGTAACTACAAAGTGTTTCATTTGCTTACTCATTCTTTTCTATTTTGCGAGTATTCTCTGTTCGTGAAATATTTGTAAATTGGAAACTCATGTATGTGTTATCAGTTCCGTGCTACTTGTTAAATTATTATAAAAGTGATATGTATCTTTCATTCGTTTTATTAAAGGACAAGACTATCAATATGCACACACACTGAAATGAAATAAACGCATAAAGTAGTTGTGATGTAACGTTTGATATGTGTTATAGAAGAATATGACTTATTTTGGAGAAATGTCACTTCAAACGTAATATCAGAGGCAGAGACCAAGAACATAATCATTTCTAATGTTCTTTACTGCACCGTATAGAAATGATAGAATAAATAACAATTAGATTGGAGGAAATTGATAAAAAATACACCGAAAGTGGCGATATATGATAAAATAGATGAAACCCAATTTAACGAATTTAAAGCATTATGGCTAAAACCTGCTAAAATATTATTCATAGAATATACGTTCAAACTTGTACCCATCAATGTTTATTTATGACTTACTGACAATAGAGGCACCTTAGTACAAAGAAATTTAAGGGTTATATATTTATGAACAATTACATTGCTATTTAACAGATACCATAGATAGCGTTATATATATAAACGTGAGGATGTAACTATATCTCAGATTATCATCTTTGAGATGGAGATTAAAATGCTATTTTGAACATAAATATTCACAGAAACTTTTTTCTAAAACCGCCAATTGCCCAAAACTTTTAAGACACCTAGTGACTAAGAATACGCAATAGTCTTGCTTGTCGCTTGTCATTGAACCATTATCGGACAGATGACTGATTTCCCCCAAAAATCTTGCATGAGAAACACATTCCCATACGTTGCATGGTACGACGTATATGCAAAACATTGCGTAGTATATTCTTAGATACAGAAACAAAAGTGAATCCCAACGCTATACACTCTTTCACAATAAATCATTGTTCAGTCATTGAAAATTTATATCGACAACAAGTAAGTTTTTACAGTAAAATCTAAGGATGCATCATTCGTTGAATTTTTAAATATAATTCACCATTCCCCTTTCTCTCCCTCTCCTTTCTCGTGCATTTCATGTCTCTCTATATGAATAAATACACACACATACATACATACATACATATATATATATATATATATATATATATATATATATATATATATATATATATATATATATATATATATATATATATATATATATATATATATATATATATATATATAATATATATATATATATATATATATATATATATATATATATATATATATGTGTGTATATACATAGATACAGACTTATATGCATTTATATATACATACACACAAACTAGTCGGTCGTAGAACGCGCATATTACAAATAGGAAGCAGCTATGCTCCTGTGAACATTTTTAATGATATCATTACAAAACTTAATATGTAACATTTTAGAAAATCTTCATTGTTTACATGTTATTCCACTTGTAATCCAATGCACGATATCCAGTTAAATATAAATACGATAGCAGACTTTATGTAGCTACTGTAAAATTCATAAATTTTCATTAGTTTTCTGATATCATAATATATATATCTATCCTCAATAAGTATACCAAAAAGCATCCCGTTATACGATGTTCTATATAAGATCGTGCGTGGTTGAAAATATAACAAGCAATTAGTGTCTCCTTATCCCCTGTATTAAAAATGAAAATGAATATATATTTATGGTAAGTATGAAATTAATACGTACATCCATTGCTAATATGCGCAGAGAACAAAGACGCATACATTTTACCAACGTTAACTAAGCATAATTGAATTATGCAACATTTAAATAAATGTTTATATATCGGTATCAATAAAACGACTTCATTGGTATAATGCATTTGATTGATGGCCTTCCTGATCTGCACACGATATTTAGCTGTATTTTGATCGCATCATATGGAAATTCAGAAATGAATAACAATTAGCGACATTTTACTAATTAATGTACTTTAAATCATGTATGATGCACAGAACAAAGGTTAACGCCCATGTTCATAAGAGCGAAAATCCATGGCTAATTATATAAACGCATATGTGTATGCAAAAATATATACATACACACACACACACACACACACACACACACACACACACACACACACACACACACACACATACACACACATTATACGATGGAAGTTTAAACAGCACAGAAGTAAATCTTAGTAATTTCAATTTAGAAAGAATTAAATAAAATGAGGAAAAAATTCTAAAACAGAAACATAGGATGATACAAGTTTCCGTAATGAAATTCATCAAATTTTCATAAAGGAATATAACATTTTGAAGTAAAAACAGTTTATCTTCATGTCTGTTTTTTTTTTTTTTAATTGGAGTTTTCATACGCTCGCGCGGGCACACTCGTACGCATGCGCTAAGCTGAAGATAAAACCCTTTGAATAATAGCTTGAAGGCACTCCCTCGCAAGGGAGATTTTTTTAGACACCTTGAACTCTATGCGAAAGCGTATTTAAAGAGGCCTCACCGAAAAACCTCCAGACATATGTGGACCACCACACAGGAGATAAAATGTTTTTGATTCAGATTTTTATGAAGTTTTATAAATATTTAATAATATGAAATTTATCATTGAAACAGGAAATATTTTATATTTTCGTAATTATAATTTTAAAATCATATTTTTCTAAATTGAAATATCTCAGATTTAGTTCTGTACCGTTTCCACTTCCATCTTTTATATATAAAAATTCGATTTGTACAAATCTCTACACGTTTAACGTTGAAACAGATAGAAGGCTAAACAATGCAAAATGGAGTGAAATTTGAGATGACGAACATTAGAAGTAACTTGGTAATCTTTTTTTTTTCATTCTCTTTTCGGTTTTTATTTCCCTCGTAATCCTTTCTTCCATTCTTACCGACTGTTGAACTTATACACCTGCTTTTTGTTCCTACACCTATCTTCATCTTTCTTCTATAAATATGAACAACACATACGCACACACATACTCACACACGCGCACACACATACAAACATATACACCTGGTGCGACGCGAAAATTATCGTCATTTTATATAATTTCAATTTCATGCATGGGCGATGTGTGCTTTTCATTTTATCGACTACATTGAATAGTAGGGCAGTTGGGCACCGTTTTTGAGAACAATAGAAACCATGAGGCAGTTCACACCGGCAGAAATTTGGAAACAACAACCTGTAATGCTCGGCGTTCGCACTGAAAGCTCCAATACATATATTTCAGAGTATTTGGATGACAATTTGAGGACGGTTCCATCTCAGGAAATGTACCAATAGTGAGAAAAATCAAACATCCAGTCAACAGCCTGGTATTTAGTGTGATCACTATTGATGGCAACGTTATGCCGCCATGCATCTTTTCACACGATCTCAGTTCAACACTTGCCTGGAGGAGATAATGCCGGTCTCGGTCAAGAGGGTGGCAGTTAGAATTCCCTATGTCTGGCAACAAGTATCTGCACCATGCAACAGAAACAGGTCACCCTAGTAGTAGTTTTCAGACGATATCTGTGACCAAAGCAGCCGTGTCATCTGGGCATCTAACTCCCCAGACTGCAACCCCTATGATTATTAGGTTTTGAGTGCGGTTGAGCGAGTGACGAAAAAAGCACCGTGTAACACCAAAAAATGAACTCAATGTAAGGATTATGGCAGCATTCAGCAACTTATTCAAGAAGACAGTCCAGAAGAGTTGTCGGATATTCTGAAGTCGTCTGGCGGCTGTAGTATTTTAAATTAAATGTATTTTAAATTAACTACCAACAAAAATAATTGGTAAGCTAACTTAAAAAATCATCACCAAAATAGCAGAAACAAACGACAGTGAAGGTATGCAGACTCTTCAAGAATCGATCCTTTTGGTTATATTAATAATAATAAAGGAGTCACGACGCAAAAACGTATAAATTCAAAAGAACGTATTTATCTTCTTCAATATATATTTCAGTATAAAGAATTCATTAAGAGGCTTAAATCAAAATTTCTTTACACATCATTCAGGAACAAACATAACATCTGAAAAAATACATTCCGTTTAAAAACACAAACCGTTCATGGCGAAAAAATTTGACATATATATATATATATATATATATATTTATTTATTTATTTATATACATACTTATACAAATATAAACTTTTTAAAATTGACTTGCAAATGAATAAAAATTAACATCGAGCATGTTTTAATATATTCATATACGTGAATATATTAACGGGGGTAAATAAACTTTAAAGTCATGTTTCTATTAACGTTGTTGTTATCTGTATATAAGACATGATATAAACACAATGTAAAGTCAAATGTTTTCTATTGAAGTTATTACTTAATCTGTATTTGTAATTACCTCTGTGTAGTAACGAAATTATACGACAAAGCTTCTGTTAATGTCATCAAATAAAGCGATTCTCGTTGCGGAGTGAATATACAGTTTGTAAATTAACACAGCGTTCTCTACTTTTATGCTTGTTGTTTCTTGTTTCTTTCTTATTTTACAGGTATTATACAAAATAAATAGGTAAACAAATGAAGAAAAAAATAACCCGAATCTCTGTCATATTTTTTCCTACATCGAGTAGCTGACTATGTGTTGGCTTCATCTTTTAAGACTGCATTAAGCGACACTCGTAATGTGATTATGTAATATAAAGTGTAAAGCAACACGTAATATATTAGATGCAGATTTGAAGCTATTTAACGCTGTGAAACTTTTATATACTTTCGTTTGCATATGGTACAACTCATAAATTAATTCGTTTTATCTGGTGTCGTCACATGGCGGCCAAATATAGTTAACACTGACGAAGATATATGATTAAATACCATTAATGCTGTGGTTACTCTGGAAAGCAGCGGGGTAGACAACTACTTAAAGAAAAACAGTGAGTCATTTTAGCATCCCGGCATCAGCATTCATATATTTACATACGTGTATATACGTCAGTGGCTGTGCGTTCGGTTGCATTCGCGCGTGCGTATGTGTATGTGTGTGTGTGTGTGTGTGTGTGTGTGTGTGTGTGTGTGTGTGTGTGTTCATTTATTCTTTCTTTTACTTGTTTCATTCATCTGATTGCGGCCATGCTGGAGAACCGCCTTTAGTGGAATAAACCAACACCAGGACATATATGTTTTAAGTCTAGCACTTATTCTGTCGTCAGTTTTACTGGAACGCTAAGTTACGGGTGTATAAACATACCAACATCAGTTGTCCAGCGATGGTGTGGGAACAAATGCATACAAACAGACAGACACACACACACACACACACACACACACACACACACACACACACACACACACACACACATAAACACACACACAAGCATATATCTATACGACAGGCTAATTTCAGTTTCAGCGTAAAAAATTTGGTCGGTCCGAGATTACAGTAGAAGATACTTGCCCAAGGTGCCACGCAGTGGGACTGATCCCGGAACCATGCACGCACTTATATATATATATATATATATATATATATATATATATATATATATATATATATATATATATATATATATATGTATATGAATATATACGTGTGTGTATGTATATATATATATATATATATATATATATACATATGCATGTGCGTGTGTGTGTGTGCATTTATATATTTACTTGTTTACTCTTATATCTTAGGAGGCTGCCATGCTGGGGCAGCGCCTTGTGACCTCTATTAATTTATCCTTTAGTTTCAAGTTGCTAATAAACCACACATTTTATCTTTCATGTACACTTTTAACGTTTTGGAAAATGACACATATTTTCAACGGTCTTTTTTAAGACTGACAAACTTCGTTGAGTTTAACGCTAGGCATTAAGATTCGCCGATGAAGGCTCAGAGGGTCTGTATCAAAATCTGAAATCGTCGGTCTGACTGCATTTGCTGGGGACTTACCTTCCTTTCTCAGATACCAAGGCAGTGCTTTGATGTTTTATAACAATGTACATATATAAATATGAGTGCGAACGAAAGTGCATTTCTTGTTATTTTGTTTTGATATCAATACGCACATGTGTAGATAACTATATATTGGAACAGTGAGTAACGTCACGGGTTTCACTTGCACATATAGATAGATTAAATTTGTTGCTTTATTCCTCAATTTCCATTTATTTTAGCTTCTATTTTGATATATTTAGTGATATATTCTCCCTAAGCACTTTATATGTCTCTGTCGTTATCAGAAATATGAAATTTGAGAACATTCGTAGATAAATATTTTCTTGGTGGATATTACCTGGTAGGCGTAGGATACTTAATCTAATCACCGTTATCTTTTGCTGGCTTCTAGGAATATTTCGTTTTCGTACCCTTAGCAAGACGTTATTTTAATGTTCTTATTTCAAATTCAAATTGTGAGAATGTATATGATATAGTAATTATTGAAACGTTCTTCGAACACCTTAGTAGACTACCTTTTGATTGAACAAAACTTCCTCAAAATGATGAAGCATACAAAAAGAAAAATCATGTGCCGAGAAATTTGTAGTGGAAAGACACGAAAAGAGACGGTTTTATCTGAACATTGCAATTAGTCAGTGGTTGCATATTCGATAATGCATCTCTTCATAGGTGACTAAAGCGAAATTTGAAGTCTGATGTTTAATCGTTGAATGATTTACATGTCTTGATACAGAAACTGAAGGTTCATACAATGAAAAACGTCAACAGCAAGAACAGTGTGCAAATTTGTAAACAGTAAAAAAACAGTATTTAGATGAGGTAACAATCAAAGGAGCTATCTTCCAGAGAGTTTCTTGTTTTCTGTGGGAGAACGGACCTCGTGTCTTGGTTGATACTCTACAATTATGCAGGAACGATATTGGAATGGAATTCGAAACCTGAATGTCTGCGTTGCTCACTTTGAAGCGGGGAAAAAGAGATTGTAGTAGGGTGGGACTGGCAAACAGAGTGCAAACTGAAGACTCTGGTGATGATGGCTACAAGTACCTTAGGACACTTGAGTTGAACATTATATTGCAGAGAGAAATGAATGACAAGATCACTAGTGCATATTTGAATTGCCTCAAATTTCTCTCGTAGTCAAAATCCAATGCAAGGAACCTTTGACTGCCATCAACATGTGAGTTTTTGCTGTAGTCAGCTATAGCGCACTTATTCTAAAATGGCCAGAAACAGAGATCGAACAATTCGATCGCACTACCCGAAAGACGGTAACACTGCATGGTTAGCATCCACATAAGGCGAACGAACACATGCTGTACATGTGAAGATTTGTAAACGTGAACATATCTTGATTAGTGTAAGGGAGTGCATCGATAGTGAAAGAAGAAAAACATTACAGATCATTTGGTAAATATGTACGTATATATATATATATATATATATGTGTGTGTGTGTGTGTGTGTGTGTGTGTGTGTGTGAGAGCGTGTGTGTGTGTGTGTGAGCGTGTGTGTGTGTGTGTATATGTATATATATATTTGTGCATGTGTGTGTATGTATTCATATACACACACACATGCACGCATGCACACCCGCGCGTGCGCACACACACATAGACAGATATATTTAACACATAAGCACGAAATTTAAATTTATGAGTGCCTATGCCGTTATGTACACGTTTACATGTTTGTGGAAAACATGTCCGTAACTATTTCATTCACGTGAACTCGTGTGGCTTTCGTACGCTATTTTCACCATCTTACATACTTTAGATGCTGTTGCATGAAGAAGGTACATTTTTCATCTCCTCACACAATGGTAAATTTGTTTCTCAGTTCAACCTGTCTGGCAACGGTCCCGTTATTATCTAAGCAATATATAATGCCGAAATCAATCGATCATCGGAAAGCATGTTTACTACGATGGTTGCACACCGCTTGTGAGTCGATTATTCGTGATGACCCAAGGCATTGCAGTTGAATATAACACATGCAATATATACATTCTTTTCATCCCACACTCATGAAAAACCTTGACAACATAATTATATTAAAACCTCCTAGACAAGTGGTAATAAAGCAGCTAATACAAGCGACAAATAAATCCATCATTTATTCTAAAATTTAATTTATACTCTAATTAAAGCATTCGAAACCCTATTTCCGCAGGTTAGTTAGGAAACAGAAAATCCTTAACGAAACGTGACGTTAACTGCATTCCACTCACGACTATAGGAACGAAAACATAGACAGCTTAAGTGAAAGCCACGTTTCCAGACTATTATTAGTCTCAAATGAATTCTATCCAACAAATATATTAAGCTGAAAGTGAAAAAAAAACAATAGATTTTTAATGCATTTGAAATTCGATCAAATATTCAACTATTAGTCCTCCAACAAGTGAACTATCAGCGATAAACTTCAACTTACCTGACAGAGAACAAGTAAAATACTATTAAATCAGCTAAGAACTTACGCAAGTACACTAAATCGCAAATGAAACGCGAGACGTGTGTGACTGTGAAATATTGCTTTAATCTTATTTTGCCAGAGATAAATGTTGATAAATCAGATCAAGTGAATTTCTTTGATGCACTTTGACAACAGTCTGCGGGTCGTTGTCATCTGTTCTGGTATATATATTAAAAACGTAAAATTAAAACAGAACACAAAGGATATATTAAAAACGTAAAAGTAAAACAGAACACAATATATATATATATATATATATATATATATATATATATATATATATATATATATATATATATATATATATATATATATATATATATACACGCAATGGTTGTGTATGTATATGCGTATGTGGTTTTAGTAATATTGAGCAGAAGAAAAAGCGTAACTAGGAGGCCGAGAATTTCGCGCGCTAGCATTTATCAAACAACGTATTAAGCATATATATATATAGGTCTTTGTGCGAATATGTTTCATTATATGTGTATGTCTTTGTGCATATGTATAAATGCATGTAAGCACACACACACATACACACACACACACACACACACACATATATCTATACGAATCTGTAGAACGAAATATGATAACTTGTTGTCGAGGGTTGAAGGAATGAAATCATGTTTATTTCTTAACGTTATTGTTTTTCTAATTTCATATATGAATATATGATATTTTTCCCAAGTATGTTATTATTATAATATCTCTTTGCCTGTAGGAATATCATAGACGGTTTTCATCTGTTGCTTACACATTCAATGTTTTCCTTTGTTTACACTCTTATGTATCGATTGTAATAATATATTTTTTCCATTGCGTGAAGGGTTAATGGTTAGTACGCTAATAATTAATTTCACAATTTTGAATCGTTGTTTGTAAAATTTTGCTTCGCTGTATGATGGACAGCTCTATAGACAGAATCTATGATCACGTGTGTTTTATTCGTGATGTTACAACCGTCTATTGAGATATATTGAATGTTGAACTACATTGCCCACTGTGCTACAAAATGTGTACGTGGGTAACATATGATAAATAGATCTGACTAGAATTTTTTAAAGTTCAAACAGTTATTTAAAAATTGCTTCGTTACCTAAGCTAATAATAATTGGAAATTTTTCTTGCAATGTATTATATTATTCACAGAACTAGTTAGATTTCAATTATATCAGTTGTGTAATTTAGTCAAACTTAGAAAACATTGTGCATAAAGCAAATGCCAGCGTATATTCAATAAATATTTTCGCCAAGGAAATCATCGCTTCATTATTTTACTGAATCAAATAGTTCAGTCCATACATTTTGATAAAATTGAAATATCTTCAGTTTATATATAAAGTGCTTCGTACGCAAAAAGTAATTTGAAGTATTAGAATAAGGGATGGCAAATATGAGGAAAGCAATAATTCAGAACGAAATACACAAAATAACAATCTATATAAGCTACATAACACTACATATATATATATATATATATATATATATATATATATATATATATATATATATATATATATATATATATATATATATATGGCTGTGATGTTGAGATTTGCCGGAGGATAGACTGCCAATTACCTCACCCAATTCAATATTATGTTGTTTAACATTGTTTCACATGTAATAATGATTACAACGCTGTTAAAATTTATTTCTAAAAATTAGATGATTGCAATGACAAATGATCCCACTTAGAAATCTAGAATAAATCATTTAGGTCTTCGATGTAATACTTTAAACACGTTTAAACTGATTGTGAAAATGCCGTGTACAATTTTGTAATTTCTCATGTTGAACTGGAACCAATGAATAGCCCACTACATATTCGAGGCGCCAGCGATATTTCACTCCTTTATGGTCTTTCTTTTCACAATAACGAATCAGAGGTGATTAACGTGACTGATACAACTACTACTAATAACTCTCCTGCTAACTAACCATAACGCATCATAGTAGTTAATGAGCGATTACTGTTTATATATTGGCTAATTACATTGACTTTTCTCGGATGTTCATTTGGCGTCAGGTTTATGTAGAGATCAAACTAAATATCGAAAAGTATATGACTAACTTGTCTTCATAGGCCTTCCTATAATCTTCATTATTGGAAAATTCACTGATGATAAATAGGAAAATTCTACTCTAAATGAAGTAATATAAATGAGCTTCGATCTGACATGTAACCGGCTGGACTAAGTTGCCGACACGGCTCAACGAGTTTTGAACAGATCACTTTCCACTACATTATCTTTAGACATATTGCGGCAGAAGGTTTCTTTTCCAGATTGATAATCTCAAATAATATCATCACCCTCTCCCTCCACATAATCACTCTTCTTCATCATCTCCGACATTATGTTCATGATCATGATTGCCGATATAGCCATGATAATCAACATCAACGTTACCATCCTATCATCATTTTAGCATTTTCAGACAAATGCTAATTTTGGAATTAGATTTCAATAAAAAGTTGAATCGATAGTAATTTATAAACAGCTGAATTTTTTATGGTAGTATTTTTGTTTATTTATTATTATTATTATTTTTGTTTTTGTTTAGCACCAGTATTTTCTACGTGGAAAACAGTGGGAAATAATGTCTGGCAAGTGGAGTTACATTACACAGAATTACTAAATTTGGGTTCCTAAATCAATAATAATAGTAGTTGAAGCAGGCTTAAAATATTTAACAATAAACTCTCTTACAAGTGATGTGAGGATATAATTTGAATTTATGATATTTGTAGCAGGATAATTGTTAATTAAAAATATGAAAAGTAATTTACAGTGACTATTATGAATTAAATGGTTCTCGTGTAATGTAATATTATTCAATTGTGAAAGTTAACGTCTCCAACTTTAACTTCAATAAGTAAATGTCTTCAACATTTCGTTAGCCACACTATGTACACGGCTTAAGATTGTAATTACATACGAAAGGGAACCGGCGATATGTTTTCCGTTCTTTATACAAAGTTAAATGAATTTGGAGAAACTACGCAGACATTGTAACGGCAAATATTCGAAGAAGGTATGTTTGGTCCATGAAAATAAATGTAAACTTTTGTAGGTTTAGTTTAATGCCCTGACTAAACTTTTAACTGCCCTGCTGCTTAACAGTGGAGATTCTGAGAAGGCTTCGTGTTTGTATCATGCCAGCATAATTTGCTTTTTTATACCTGTAGGTGGAGATGTTTCTTTAAGAAGATCCGCCACGTTTTCTCGCTCAGGAACAGAGCAGAACTCTATAACCCCGGTACAACTAATGGTTTGCTTGTGAATTTGGTAAACAGTTGAGTGGAAACAATGCGTGCGAGTGCATGCTGGTTTTCCCCAACTGAGACCAGTTTAAACAAAGCTTCGCTTGTTTACTTCCCCGCCTTCTGCGGGTCCGTCAAAAGAGAAGATAACATTAATATCAGAATTAAGCATAAATACTGGGATTGGGTCGACGTGAGCGAGTAAATCCTTCAAATTCTTTAAATCCGAGTAAATCCTTCAAATCCTTCATACTCCAATCACTGAATGAAGGAAAAACTAAAAGTCAGATGAAGCATTAACAATGAACTTTTATAATTACTTGCTGAAAATATAAAACGATAAGAAAAACAAGTTTCTTTGATGGTTCTGTTGCTTATATTTATCCAAATTTATCTAATTCTGGGCTACCAATAAATTGCAGATTTCATATATTATGTATATCCGACACTTCTACTGACTTTGCAGGAGATTCATATACCATTAATCGTTGTAAAGAAACTGATGATAAGCTGAGAGTCTAGGTGGTTACCGAAATCAAATGTTAATCATGCATATACATTTCATTTTAATTTCCATTGCCATTCACATAAATCAATTTAACAATAAATATTGTTTCTATTCTCACTGCCGAGTACTCTCGATGCAGAATATATTTCGCACAATCAGACATTACATCATTCGTTCTTTCTTGTTTGTAGAAATTCTTTTCTTATGTTAATAATGTGATATACACCAACCATCAAACATTGTAACTTTTAATATTCAAAACTACTAAGGCCGAGAAGTTATCTTGTATAACCATCATTAATGTAGAATATCAATGGAAATCAACTAATAAGATGGAATTCAGTAGATATTGGAAGTAAGAATATCTCGATATGATTATAATATATACATAATTTATTAATACAGTTACTATGAAATAAATAATGTTACTGGATAATCTATACCATTTACACATTCTCGTAATATGAACTAACAAGGCCCAACAGTGAAAGTGGATATATTCTCTGCTTCCAATTGTATTATAGTATCCGGTAGTTTTGCATTTCTTATAAGTAAAAGAATAAATAAATCGGAACCTTTAGATGGTTTTTCCAGTTGGTGCTAAGTAAGACAATGCCTAGGCCAATACTCTTGACACATATCTATCTATCTATCTCACTATCTATCTATCTATCTATCTATCTATCTATCTATCTATCTATCTATCTATCTGTCTATCTATCTATCTATCTATCTATCTATCTATCATCATGGACGGACGGTAGACACATCGGCTCCCATGTAAGTTGCATTTTTCACCTCTTAAAAGACCTATTTTGTTTTAAAATTTTGTATAAGTTGTGTATAACACAAAATACTTCGTGAACATATATTTTTCAAATCGGAAATAGCTCTATTTAGAGCCTTATTTCCAAAAATTCAAACATATCTTCCTCGTTCCTAGCCATATTCTTTAAAACGAATATGGCTAAGGTTTTCAACGAGGCCGACTTCCCGCTCCTAATGCCAGAGGCGAAAACACTTAATGCCGTTCCGCATGAACGCAGACAAGTGATGAAGAAGAGCAATGATTCTGAGTCAACTGCTGCTGCCTCAACCACCACCACTACCACCATCACGTGTACAAACTCTGCTGCTACAGCAGTCTTGCCTGTCACCGTCACCAGTGACAACAACAACAACAACGACAAAGACAACAACAACAACAGCAACAACAACGACAACGACACAAATGTCCTTACTAACACGACCACTGTCCTCACCACTGCTACTACCAGTGACAATAACAACAGCAACAACAACAGGACACCGACCTTCAACACCAACACCACCACTACTTCGACAAACTCTGCCGCCACTACCACCACCTTTGAACCTGGCAGTACCAACACCACTGTCAATACCACCATCAACAACTACAAGACGAACAAGATAAACAACACCACAAACGCCACAAACAACATATCTGCCAGCATCACAAAAACAAATTTTGCCGATGCAACGAAAGAAAAAAGAACAATATTAACATTCACCCAAAAACAAATCAATGACACAAAATCCCTTCTCACGAAAGAAGGTGACACTGTACAAATACACATACCAAAAGCAATTATTGAAAATACAAACAAGAAGCACATATCATACAGACTTATCAACAAGAAAACGAAGCGACCGGAGAGTTTCTCCACCCAAAAAATTGAGATTTGTCTCAAACTGATATGGCCCTTTCAAAGTCATGTTACTTGGGGACGAAAATTTGCCACGGTCCTAGTACGCTTTAAGAGCGAACAGTTAGCGAAGGAATTTTCAACACTCTCTCTCCACACAGATGACTTGGTGATGATACCGAGTTATCTTGGACAGAGAGTGACGAAGGTGACAGTAAAGAATGTCCCTTCACAAGTGGAAACACAGTGGATAGTAGGTTCTATATGCCTCGAAATGGAGGAGGCAAATATATTAGAAATTGCTACTGCAGAGGAGAAAAACTGGGAAGGGGGAAAAAAAGTCGAAGTCCTCCTCCATATCACTGAAGAGGAGTGCCAAAAGATCCCCACACACATCCAACTGGCAAAGGACCACAAGTTATATGTAGTGGTGGAAGGAAGGCGGCCACGTTGTTATGTATGCGGCAGCGAGGCACACCTCAAGGACAGTTGCCCAACCGCCGCCAACCAAAAAAAGCAACAAGGGCAACCACCAAAACCCGGAAAAAAAACCCTACTACCAACACCACCATCAACAATCAAAACAAGAGAAACACAAGCAACACTGGCAACTGAGAAGACAACAGCATCTGCAAAAACAACAAGTGAGGAAGCAGGGGAAAAGAAAGAAAATTCCAAGACTGTTTCCCCCTCCCCCACATCACACACACCTCACACAAATAACAAGCCATCAGCACCAACAAAAACAGCAACACAACCACTCACACAAGCACACACAGACGCTCACAATTTGCCCCTACCCCCTTCCGATTCCTCAGAACCTTCGTCGGAAGATGAAGGTAATGAGGAATGGCAAATAGCCCAGAAAGGAAGGAGGAAGAGGAGCAAGAAAAGAAAAGCAAACACAAACAAAGCAGGGAGATACACAACTCCCGAAAACACTCCAGACACCAACACAAGCACACACAACTACAACACAAGCAACAAAACCCCAAAAGCAAGTACACACACAATGCTCACTGCCATCAACACAAAAAACTCAGAGTTGATGGAATACATCAACACAAAAACAAACATAACAAACGAAGACATAAAAACCAGCAACCACCCATACACAACACCGCCAGAACACATCAAAATACTACACATAACACCAACCCTGCACCACACACTAAAATCTATTTTTCCAAAGGCAGTTGGCAAATGCCAAAAATACCTGGCGAAAAAACTATATAGTGATCTCCTCGAAGAAAACCCGAAGGAGGAGACACAAAAACTCTCAAACGGTAAGTGACTCTCTTTATAAAACTTTAACACTCAAATCAAAATGATGCTCAAGATTGGTTGTGTAAATGCGCGTGGCTTGGGGTCCCCTTGGAAACAAGGGTACCTCCTAAATGACATAAAGTCACATAAACTAGAAATCATAGCCATAAGCGAGACCAGACTCCATGATACGCGGGCCCTATCGTCCATGTTTGGCAGACAGTTTAACATTTATTTTTCTCCCTGTCTGCCGAGAATGGGCGGTAGTGGCACGGCGGTACTCTTTCGCAAGAGTCTGGATCTCGAAGTAAAGACAGTATTCATAGACCCGGAGGGTAGATTGGTTGTTCTGGATGTCGATGGCAGCGATGGGTGTGCTTTTCGACTCATATCAGTATACGCACCACCTTTAACAGGTAGGCCGGATTTCTTTCGACGTCTAGAAGTATTCCTAGGAACGTCTCGTCCTTTACTTTTAGTGGGGGATTGGAATGCTACCTTGGACACGCATCTAGACTATGTTGGCAGAGATAGGAATAGACGGGGATGCAAATGCCTCAAATACCTGCTCAGACGCTTTCAACTGTCTGACAGGTACCGACTCGATTACCCGAATGCGCCAATGTGGACATGGACAAACCGCATCGGGTCGTCGAGATCGTATCTAGATAGAATACTGTGTAGGAGAGTAGATAGAGATAGCATAGGGTGTCCACAATTTCACATAGTCAGCTACACGGATCACAAACTTGTGACGTGTACGCTAGACTTAGATAAGACACATAGGCAGGGCTCCGGTTACTGGAAACTAAACGCGTCTTTCCCGTCGAGACCAGTTTTCAGAGACCGGATTAGCACGTTAGTAAAGAGGGCTTTGACAGGAGCCATCATCAATAACAAATGGTGGTTTGCCCTCAAGAGAGCAATAAAAGCAGAAGCGGTTAGGTATAGCAAAGCACTAGCCATAGACAGAAACAGAGTAGAGGGTGAACTAGTTAAGAAGCTAGAAGAGGCAATTAGAAGTGGCATCGCATCCGACGTTTTGGCGGCGAGGTTGGCCCTTGACCAACACGTCAACGCCAAACACGAAGGGTGCGTTGTCAGGGCTAGGATGCGTGCTCTAAGAAACGAAGGTGTTGGAGCCGCACGAGAGGCCCGGGTGGCGGAGGCGCAACAGGGCAACAAAGCCACCATTCGGTCTCTGGTGGACGAACAGGGGCGCGAACTGCTCGAGCCAAGCAAAATGTGTGAGGCCTTTCAGCGGCACTTTGCTCGACTGTTTGGGACGAATGGCGAGCGAGAACGCTGGGTGGACTTCAGTGCCTACCTGCACAGCCTGCCACGACTCTCGGCAAGAGAGGCGGAGTGCTGCGAAGGTGCCATCACGGCGGCGGAAGTGAGGGACGCGATGGCGGGATGCTCGAGGGACAAATCTCCGGGTTTGGATGGTCTGCCCTACGAGCTTTACAACTGTAAGCCAGACTTGTTTGGAGACGTCTTGGTGGCGGTGTACTGCAACTGGCAGCAAAACGGGAGCATTCCCGGTTTTGTGAGTCGAGGAGCCGTAACGCTGCTGAAGAAAGATCCAAACAAGGGGGACGTCATAGATAACTTTAGGCCCATCACTCTGCTCAATGCAGACTTGAAAATTTTGGCCAAGGTGTTAGCCAAGCGGTTGGCGCTTGTCATCGAGAAACTGATCGGCAAGGCGCAAACGTGCGCGGTGCCGGGCAGGAGCATCCATGACAACCTCCATCTGATGCGCTACATCATAGAGAGGGTAGTTAAGGAACCTGGCATGGGTGGGGCCCTGATCAATTTAGATCAATCGAAAGCTTTCGATAGGGTAGACCATCAATACTTGGAGGCTGTCCTCATAGCAGCCGGCTTCGGTCCCATTTTCCGCGGCTGGATGGCTGCCTTGTACAGAGGCATCCGTTCGGTAGTTCGCGTCAATGGGCATCTATCAAGACCCTTCGACATTGCACGTTCGGTCCGTCAGGGATGCCCCCTCTCGTCGCTTCTGTACGTGTTGACTCTCGAGCCACTACTGCGGAAGCTGGCGACGCTGAGGGGCATCCCGCGAGAGTTGGGATGCGGGACGAGCGTGTCGGCATACGCGGACGACGTCACCGTCATAGTGTCTAGCCAAAAGCACATCGAGCTTGTCGGCGAGACACTGAGAGACTACGAAGCGGTAACGGGAGCGAAAATCAACCGGGATAAGTCAGTGGGCTTGCGGCTCGGCACCTGGAGAAGCAACCCCATGCCGTCAAGTAGCGCCTCCGTCGTGGGACGTTGGACTGACGGTCCGGTTGAGATGCTCGGGGTCTGGTTTGGTCCAGACCTCCAAACGGAGAAGAACTGGGACGAGATAACGAGAAGGGTGGCCACTCTAGCCCGGCAATGGGCCGAGAGGAAGCTTTCCCTGAAAGGTCGGGCGGAGGTGGCGAACACGTACATCGCGTCCGTCATCTACTACCGCCTGACCGTCGTTCCTTGTCCCGACCCTACCATCACCAAACTGGAGCGCATCATCTTCCGCTTCTTGTGGAAAGGAAGCGTTCCGATGGTTAGGCGATCCGTTTGCTGCCAACACCCGTTAAAAGGAGGACTGGGCATGCCGTGGTTGATGATGCGCAGACACGCGCTGAGACTGCGACATCTCCGGCTCTACGTAGACAGCGGTGAACAGGTGTGGTCACCGTTTGTGCGGCGCGCTTTCCCGCAGCTCGTCTCCATGACCGAACTGCAGTCATGGATCAAGAAGAGGCCGAGGAAGGGCGAATGGCACCGCGAGTGTCGCGCTGCTCTTCGGCAACTCCAACAACCCGGGTCAACCTTGAGCGACTGCATCACAACTAACGCATTCTATAGTGGATTAGTGGAGGGAAGGTACGACGACGATCTCGGGGCGAACCTGGGCGTCGACGAGGAATACCTGACCCGCCTGTTTAAGACGACCTTCGGGCCGGGACCTATGGACAACTTCCAGAGATCCCTGGCCTGGCAGTGCTATCGAGAAGCACTACCCGTTCGGGATAAGCTCTACAGGCATGGCTCGAGAAACACGGGGCCGACCTGTCCGAGATGCCGGCAGAGCGACGAAACCGTTCTGCACGCACTCGTACAGTGTCCCACCATTTCCGAGCTGTGGGCTTACGTCGAACAACTGCTATCGCGTGTGGGACGAGTCGGTCTATCAGCCGAGTCTATCGTGAATATTGTCGCGCCTCCTTCCTTTAAACGGGAAGGAAGAGCTATTTTCATCGTACTTGTGGCTATGGCGAAAGAATGTGTATGGTGGACGCGTCTGAAAGGTCTAGAGACAAAGACTTTCCTCTCTGGGCAATCTCTCATCAACTTCTTCAAGTATCACCTGAAGAGGAAGTTGAGAGTAGAAAGGGAAGTCTTGTCTAGTGAATGCTTCAAAAAAAGATGGGTGAATGTAGCAAGGATGGCACGTGTGAACGACGGAGCCATCTTGAGCATAACCCTATGAACAGGAAAAAAAAAATAAAACAAAAAGGCAAAAGAGAGTCACTTACTGTTATAGTTTCTTCAATGAGAATATTGACCAAGGTTACCGTGGTCTTTTCCGTGGGCTTTTCCTTCCACGGCTAAACCTAAACTGTCCTCCCCTCTTTTTACACGAGAACATTACTGTGTGATACACGATCCCTATTGATCGGCCTTTCCTTTTCTTTTTTTTTCGATCCCTTTTGATCGAACTGCCCCTTTTTCCCTTCCTACGATCCCTTTTGATCGACACCACCAACTTTTTTTTTTTTTTTTTTTTCCTTCCTTCCCCCTCCCAAAAAGAAAAGCTCTACATTGTATTTGTCCCATCTTCGTTGAGCCCTGTGTGGCTAATAAAAGAAATGTATCTATCTATCTATCTATCTATCTATCTATCTATCTATCTATCTATCTATCCATGCTGCTGATATATATATATATATATATATATATATATATATATATATATGTATCAGCAGCAAGATAATTCAGAAGCGGATATTTATATAGATATTAATATTGTGATTATTATCGTACGTGTATGTGTATGTGCATGTATGTATATATGTATGTATGCATGTGCATGTACGCGTGCGACATTTTCTTAATCTGCTGCAAATAATATTTCGATAGTCATGCAAACAAATAGCCTATTGTTTCCCGCAAACAATACTTTCCTGTTGTATATTGCACACTGTTTTAAACAAATGGGATTTATTACAGATCGAGAAACAATTATGCAATATCATTGCTATCTAAAGCTGAAGCAGCGGTTTTGCCCCCCCCCCCCCCATATACCAAGCAGTATTCATAAAGCTTTATGAAATCTCGTTGATTTATTCATCGATACATGATAATATTTTATTTATTCATATCGTAATGTAATTATTTTTATATAATTACTAATATAGATAAATCATTGTCTAGAATATAAAAAAAATGCCACCTTAAAATATATTTATTTGCCTTTTTTATTGAATACTTTGCAATGTGTATTGTTTTCAATTCGAAGTAGCAAAGTATATATTTATCTATATTCATACACACCTCCAATCACGACTGCGAGTAGGTATCAGTAATATTTCCATTTCTATTATCCAATAGTCGTTATTTCAGTAAGTAAACGTCTACTGCCTACAGTATACATAATTTTCGATCTATCTATCTATATTTCTATCTATATTTCTATCTATCTACGTACCTATATATATAATATATATATATATATATATATATATCATATTACGAATATTTTTCCATTGCAAAGTGAACTGTCATTTAAGCCTGACGTATCACCCTACAAACATAAATTATAACGGTCATCATTATCATCAACATTATCATCATCATCATCATTATCATCATTCGCATTACCGTGAGAACAGCTCCCTAAAATTAAGAATAACTTGAGGCAAAAAATGGGGCGAAAGGAGTGCAATGTGTGATCAAGAACACACACATATACATACTTATATATATATATATATATATATATATATATATATACACACATATAAGATATATATATATATATATATATATATATATATTTATACACACATATATATATACATATATATATATACACACATATAAGATATATATATATATATATATATATATATATATATATATATATATATATATATATATATATATATATATATATATATATATAAAGAATTTGACTTCCCTAGAATATGGAAGAAGTCATTTGCGCAAGTTGCTGCGTAGTGGATCCGAACCTGAAACCTCACTACTGCAGAGCTAGCTTGAACCTATGTGACAGAAAATAAAGAGAATTCTACTGTTTGAATTAAAACTTTCAGAAAACTGCAACATATAGCAAACTACTGCTTTCCATTTTATGTCTGGAAATTGATTTGACTTACATGCGTGTCGGTAGGAAGGTGATTCATTATACGAATTTTAGATAATAACTAGTAACCTAAATTTAACAAAAATTCGATTTTGGCACTTCATCACATATCAATAAAAGAGAATATACTTACGTTTAAGAAATGATGAAATAAACTGAAAGCACAGCAAACTCTCATCTATTTTCCAAGAATTGTCCATGTCGAACACATCTATTGAGTATTCAAAAAGTAACAAATTTACATTCAATTCGCTGTGCAGAGCAAGACTCCATTCGAATGATTTATATATCAGCCTGAAAATGTGTGCCTATTTCTTATAAAATATTAAACTTCTGTAGCTATTTAGTTTATAGTTATATATGTGGAGGAACATCAGTGCCAGTGCACGCCATAAGCATCAACATGTTCAGAAGGAGAAGTGTGACGAATATAAGAAAATGTTATAACAATGGCCTACTAGAAGAAAATGCTATGGAGGATGTTATCAATCCTAAACGCAACACAGCAACATAGAATCGTACCAAACATGGCGAACGATGGATTTACGACAGTCAATACATCGATGCTAAATCGCAAATAAGTGTCATACTAGAAAGTTGGAAATAATGTTAGATGTTTAATCATTCTTCATATTCCGCAAAAATATTTATCAATATATTATGCAGATTCAACTGATGACCTTATTGACGTTGTTGATAAAATATGCAAGGATATATATACCCTAACAGTGATCTGGTAGTACTCCTCACACATTTGCTTCAACACATATGCTTTTCATTTATACAGTCACGCTCCAATAGTACCCTCCAAACTTGTCTCATTGATAAATACTCTCGTTCGCATACACACACACACGGGAACGCCAATAGAGATTACACGCATGACCACCACCACTTCACATTTACACACATTCATCCTCATACATACGCTGCAAATTTACTTCCAGACGTATACACACGGACGCACATATACTCACCGCTGGTGCAGTAGAAAACACAACCATAGAGACAAATGCAAGCAAACTTCCACATAGAAAAATATATCCACGTACACGTCTTCAACAAATCGACTCTTTTTTCGTGCTGCAGGACTTCCAATCACACCTTTCGTTCCGTTGCACTTATGGCCTCTGCTTGACCTCTATTGATTCTTTAGCATGACAATACACTCTCACACACAAGCTGGCACACATTACTTCCCCAAGAAATTAATTCTGTACCCATCACTATTTCCTATTTAAACCACGTATGATGTGTATGGATTTTCACCAATTCATCCTATTATTTCCTCTCCTCGTATATTTCGACATTCTTGAAAACAATTATCTCCTTTACTTTGTAAATTTTACCAGCTTCTTACCTTTATTTGAACACTTACTCTATCGATTTTACACTTTTGTGTAATTTCAGAATTTTTTAACGTTTTTGTTTCGGAAGATTCCGGACATATTTCTCTTGAGTTTTAGAATAAACAGATTCTGTGTGTTAAGAACTTTCACACGTCTACATACTTTCATTATACACCCTCACACACATCGATATCGCCTTTCACATTGATAACGCCATCCCACCTAATTCACCAGTAGCTTCAATGGCTCACTTTCGCATCCATTCTCACCTTTGCACATACATGGTATCACGTCTTCAATTTAAATATTAGACTTCAGCACACAACAGTTTATAAAACAATACGACCATTTTCCTACACTTGCCCGCTTTTATAGACACACATTGAACTCCGAGCATTGCATCTACGGCTGGCTTCTTTATCAAATGTTGTTTATCTTTCAACTTTATCTCTAAGCGTTCGGGCAAATATTACCTAAAACTGCATTTCGTTTCCTCATTTTATAACAGCAGAGTTGGAAATTTTTCATGTAATTTTGCCCGATTTAATGTTTTCAATCTCTTAAGGTGTATTTTGCTTTTGATGACTTGGTTAATGTTCTCAATCATTTCTTTTTATACAGTGTCTGTACAAAATCTGTAAGATCTTATAAATATGATTAAAAATGTAAACTGGAGATGGGTACAATCCAGTTTTGTCTTCGAGTTACTTATACACTTTCGCTAAATGCACACACACACACACATATGTAAATAGGAAAAATGTAATAGTCACTAAATGTGACTATTGGTGTCAAGACACCTATATTGCTAGAAATGATAGCGAAATACTCTAATGCTGTTGTAAAAGTACATAATTGTATACATGTATGCTCACAGGGGCTACAATCACCTCAAAACACCGACTCGAGAATTCTCTATACTGAACGTTCAGTTTCGTCTATTTTCACAGCCTCTTGAATGAGGACCTCTTGTTCGGCTATCTTCGGGCTTAATCCACCGTCAGCATGTATGTACTTGCCAAAGGAAATAAAAGGATATTATTGGTAATCATATTGTAAAAGTCATTCCAGTTAGCAACAGGTGAACATTACAGTCTTAAGCTGACCATGTCCATAAAAAGCCCATATTAAATTTAAACACAGTGGCAGGAGTATGTCTAACTGTTAGACAATGCTAATAAAGCAATGTGTGTTGGCCTGGCTACAGACACTAATGTTTTATCACTGTTCCTCTTACGAATTATGGCAACACAATGCTCCTTCTTCGAGTAAATGACTCTAATATCATCCCCTTACCTCCTTGCAATCCTTTGTAACCTCTCTTCCTCTACTCTCTAGTCTTCTTGCATCTTTCTATCTTTTTCTCTCCCCACCTCCATACAATAGTCATTGCTTCAGTGCCCTGCTTGTTGTAACCAGAAATATCTCTGATGAAAATAGGATTAAATTTCATAGGTCGTTCAATTTTCCTCACTTGTTCTTCTAAAACACCATGATAATTCACACAAAGTTGCGTCCTGGTACGTCGAAATATATTTAAATAAGTAACAAATGGTGTTACCCAATAGAACAATATATACAAGCATCGATGTCGATATAATAGACTAACAATTTTGAATAATTACCCTAGTAGAGTTGTAATTCAATATGTTAAGTCAGTGAAATGGTCATATATTACGAAATTACATTAGTAAATTTTGACATTTTTCACGGTGTAATTAGAAACAATCTTAATTGTAAATAGTATTAGACATGTTTATATCATAATGACAATTATGACATATTCGGATATTTGTATAAATTCCGTTGGTCGGAAGCAACTTCAAATAAATGACACACTTATATTAAAAAAGCGAAAATAAAGAAAGACATGAATATTTTGATTTAAAACTGAAACTAATGTTTCGGATGTGCGTTTGTTTCTTTCATGTATTCATTTCATTATAAAGAACATATAACTTAACACAAATCAAAGTGAAATCTAACATATTAAAATATATTGACTGAATGACGAATACTCACAGTATTTATGGCATTATTGTTTCTCAGACACCGTTTTGACTAAACACGATCTACTTATATTTCCTTGAAACATTCAAAGTCATGAATATCTGTTGTTCAGATGCATTATAGACAAAGGGCTTTCGCAATTTAGCGGAAGATTTAGATATCGTTATAAACACAACATATGAAAATGTAATTTCGATATCTATTTTAAATGTAATATTCACTGTTCAGTTCTTCACGACAATAGTAAATGGTCATCAGGACGGAAGATATTATCTTTGCTACGTTCAAGATCAAAGGGGTTGTGTTGACGGAAACACCTCAAACGTAAGCCATAATACTGAACAAGGCAACCGTAAAATTTCTCAGGTGTCTTCTCTATATTTTCTATTTATGTTATATGAATGGACACACTAAACACACACATGCAGAGAGGGCCGTATACATATGAGTACATATACACATTTGTGTATGCGTGTGTATGCATATATTATATATATACATATATATATATATATATATATATATATATATATATATATATATATATATATATATATATATATATATATATATATATATATATATATATATATATATGTATGTATGTATGTATATATATGTATATGTATATACATCTATATATATATATGTATATGAATATAAATGTATGTGTATATATATATATATACACGTATATAAAGAATGTATATGACTGTATGCGTGCGTGAGAGGGACAGAGAGAGAGAGAGAGAAAAAGGAGATGCTAATGTATATTACTAAATAAAATCTCATCAAATGATCTAAAAATATATTCGACTAATATGTTTTATCATATTTTAAGCAAACATTAGTGTTTTAAATTGAGTAACGACAAACACATGATAATAGAATTCATACAATACGCCGATAAAACATAGATCTAACATAGACATATTGAGTGAAGTATTACTATTTTTGTAATATGATATACTTTTATTAAATAGTAAATATGAATTTCAAAATCAAATTTATTTGCAAAGCTCCAATAAATGTTGAAACTTTTTAAATATACTTTCATGGTAGTTTCAGTATTTATTATTGAAGCTACAAGAGACAGTGAGATCTAAGAAAAAGCAAACATTCATACACAAAAATATACGATTGGTATGAATATAAGTTTTTCTCATTCTGTCACTCAGTTCTGCACTACACACACACGCACGCACGCACACGCGCGCACATATATATATACAAATATATACATATTTATTTATGTATAATATATATATATAATCAGTTATTCTTATATATATTCATACACACAAACACATAAATATATATATATATATATATGTGTGTGAGTGTGTGTGTGTGTGTATGTGTGTGTGTGTGTTGGTGTGTGTGTGTGTGTGTGTGTGTGAATATAGCCATGCACATACATATATACAAAAATACATACATACATAAATATATATAATATATTCAGAAGTAATATTTATTATCACTTAGTTAGAATATACTTTACTGCGATAGCACGCATGGCAGAAACTGTCATATAAGTTCTTGGTGTAAAATGCACGTTTTTTTTTATTGTTAACCTGGAGATAAATCCCCAACAAGTTTCAGCGCTGAGACCACCTGAACACGTGATTCGACTTCCATTGGGCTCGTCGGAGATGGACATTCGATCACTAGACATAGCTGCAACTCACCTCTCGAGACCACTATATAAATTATCTGCTAGAACCTTCTCCTTTCCATTTTGTTTCCATTCCTTGCCGTGTGGCATTCTGACAGCTACAGTAAAGAAACAAACTCATTGTATATATATGTAGGTCATTAAAAAATAGACACCGGATTAATGGGATAAGAAATAAGCGATAGAAATACAGAGAAAAAGGAAAGAAGGAAAAATGAAATGTGAAAAAATTGAAACATAGAAATTGAAACAGAAATTCACAGCGATAATGCTCGTCTGTATATGTTTGACGTATCAGTTACGACAATCTTTATCACTTCCTAAATGAATGGTAAGACAAGAATGTACCTTAAATAATATTTAGTTCCTTGTTTGGTCATTCAAATTGTTCCTGCCATCACTGGTGTTGTAACCGCCTTGAGAAACCACATCTTTTCGATTGCAATTTATATATTTTCTGAGCTTTCAAATACTTTTGCTTAGATATTATAATCACAAGGTAGGCTTATGTTATTATTATTATTATTATTATTATTATTATTATTATTATTATTATTATTATTATTAGTTATATAAATTTGATTGATATTCACTGTCAACATGAGACAAGACTGAAGGTATATTAATCTGGGAGTCTCTTTATGCTCACCATTATTTACTGTTTAAATATTAACATGCAGGTAATACCTAAGTAATTATGTATGTAGCTCTGTGAAACTAAGAAATAGACACGGATAATTGTGAACAAATGGATAATATAATATTGAATGTAAATTTGATATCCTTACAAATTCCCATGGAAACTGAATATAACGTATTAAATAACATAATCTGCAGGAACATATATATGCAATTATATATGCAATCATATGAATATACTTCAAAAATATTAAATAAATCCAATTTCGAGTGATGAAATATCTTCATAACGCGTAGTGCTCGACGCTAGTAGGAAACTGAAATGTTTGGAATTAGTGTAGAGCTTCCATAACGCAATTAACTATAGTCGTAAAGCGAGATCACATGTAATAGGCAATTAGCATAACGGAACTATTAAAGAAGATTCTACCTGGAAGAATTGCATAACTAGGTTTTAAGTAACGAATTCGATCAAAGGCATAATTCTTCAACAGGCAAATATTAGTAAAACGAACACAATACAAAAATCAAAGAGTGCATGAATAAATTGTCTGCATTCAGTGAGGAAATTCAGAGAATTCTGGCGCCGATTTCCCTTTATTGATGTCTAATTTATTTATATTCGTATGAGGAGCGTTTGCCAATTAACTCTTTTACATTTAGATCATTTATAATTGCCATGAATCTCAAACAAATACTTTTTGAAGTTATCTACAGAGGCTTATATTAAACTGCTGATGTCATATTCACCTTCAAAAATGCCTTCAATGATGGATCGCTTTAAGGCCTACTGTAGTACACAAAGGATAACAAGGGAATATATAACAAATCTTTCATCCATATCTTGGCAAAAAAGTATATTTATAAATGGAAGAACACATAAACCACCCAATTTATACAATAATATAACAATGATGACCATAAGAATGATGACGACGACGACGACGACGACGATGATGACAACGATGAAGAAAACGATGATGAAAACAATCGGACAGTATTTATATTAGCAAATATGCAAACACAATAAAATCAGCACTCCTACGTACTAGAGTGAACAACACCGCGAACCAGTCCTTGAAGGTATAAATGTCAGTATCCTCTGGGATTTTCCTGTCAACACTGACAGAACGATGCACGCTAATCGAACAGAAGATAGAATACTCGTAGACTAATTGAGGTAAATTTCTCACTGCTAAAGATATATCTGTAAAGGGATTTGATAACTTATGTAAATATTATGACTTGGAAATTGAAATACAAAAGATGTGGCATCTTAAAGCGAGAACTGTTGCAGTTATTGGCGGCGCCCTAGGTATGATAAGAAAGAGAAGTCAGAAACATCGAGAAAATATCCCAGGACAAGTATGTCTCAGAGTAATCCAAAAGATTGTGCTGACGACTACTGTCCACATCCTTTGCTTTTAATAATCAGTTGATCCAGCAAGCGGGGCCTCATATCAATGAGGGGAGCCCGTGCGCATTGGTGCCGTCGGCGTGCATTCTCTCCTGATGACCCCATACCTTTGCTGGCTTCCGGTATGCGGAGTTCTCGACTGGTAGCACTTGCATGTGCGAGTTGTTTGCAAGACATACAGAGAAAGAGAGTGTGTGATAGACAGATATATGAACAGATGGATAGATGAACAGATGGATAGATGAACAGATAGATGTACATATATGTAATGTATATACAAATGTATATATTTATACTACTTGAATATAATATATCCTTACACAAACACTCACACGCACACACACACACACATATATAATTATATTCGTAAATATTTTATGATAGGTAGAAAAGGAGTGGGACGTAGGCGTGTGTATCAGTGAGCATGTCTATAATAAAAGTTTGCCAATGCGTTTATACAAACCTGAATTTGAACTCAGAAGAGCTGTTCATGATAGAATATTTCAACGTATACAATTTATATTAACTCTTGAACAAAGAATATACCCACTTCAGCCAGTATCACTACATTAGATACATAAAAAATAAATTACCAAAACGATGTTGATATACAATTAAAATCGTCGTCGATAGCAATTGTCAGCAAAAGGCCATTCTATTCCGACGCATAACTTCGACAGAATGCAACATAATTACGCAAAATTACTGCTAATGATATATTGCTAAAGTAACCCGGGAATGTACGAGCGTTTTATTTTTTAAATAAAAAAAAAAACCGAAGAAGAAATCGATTCGCATTTTTTTTTTCACTGAGGGAGAATGGTGGTGTTTAGATAATAGTACTTTCATAACAATAGAGTTTTCAGCAATTATAATGATAATGATTACGATGATAGCGGATCATTGCTCCTACTCGTACTGTTTCCTGGTTATGAGAATGATTGTCAAGAGGACGGTAGTGCAATTTATCGATTACGGTGATCGTTTCCACCCTAATATCTATGCTGGAGATGCTGATTAGGATTTATAAATATAATATAAATTCAAGTAAAAAAAAAACAAGTCTAGTGTCACAAGCTCTTATATTGATATTCAAAATGGCGTAATATAGTATTCGAAGTATGATAGGAAAGTACCGAATAATATCGATGCACATAATGGTGACGAGGAAGAGTTTGAAAAGCAGGAGGTGGACAAGAATTGGGATGATAGCTATGACGAAATTCTGTAAGATTTATACCTCTAAATATGATGATGATGATGATGAAATGAAATGAAGTAGCACTGGGCATGAAGAAGAGGAGGAGGAGGAAGAAGGAGAAGAAGAAGAAGAAGAAGAAGAAGAAGAAGAAGAAGAAGAAGAAGAAGAAGAAGAAGAAGAAGAAGAAGAAGAAGAAGAAGAAGAGGAGGAGGAGGAGGAGGATGTGGAAGAGGTTGACAAACTGGATGATAATTATGATAATCAGGTGGAAGCTGATATTCATATTTAAACAAATTGCAAGATTATTATAGCAATTTTTAACAAGAACATTCGTGGCTAAAGCACAGTAATATCGTTTGCAACAACAACGACTACGAAGTCGGCGAAGATATCGACGACGGAAACGACGGCTAACGATTGACGACGACGAAAATGACAACCACAACAATTAAGGTGAGGTTTATATACTGATGATCATCATCATTTTAACGAATACGATTTGTTGTCATGACGACAATGTTCATGGTGTTAATTGATTTTAAACTTTATATTGTTTCCCCTTTTAATGATCAGCTGATGCTAATGTTGATATTTTTTAAATGTAATATCAGATCAAACACTGAAATATTTTCTAATTCTAAGTTATTGATTTTTGGAGACACGCCTGTTTGATAGTAAATATCATTCTGTGGCAGGATCTATTGAAAACATACATATCAAATAAGAATATCATTGGCTACTAGTTTATACCGTTATTCTGAGAGTAAAGTATGTAGAGTGGAACAATTTGAACCAGTTATAACTGGAATTTACTTCAAGTGTTTTGTATAAAGTAAACTCTTGCAAGAGTGTTACCTTCAATCCAAAATATCAGATATGATATTTGTTTAAGCCAGAAGAGGGAAATTGTGTTAGCTAAAAGAAATGATTTTTAAGAATAGAACTCGTCCCATGAAAGAACAACATTTCTTTCAAGAAATCCGTAATGCATTCCTTGGACGGTTAAAGAGAAAAATGAATGTTGATGCTAATATTGTGTTAATTGTAAATGGAAATTTATTTGCCTCAGTACACATTTCAGCTTCACTATTTCTATTTTGCTTCAACAGTGAAGATTTGACATCTTAAAAGATTTCATCGTCGCGTTATATATTGATTTCTAAAACGACTTTGAAAAGAAATTGTCTATATACGCACGAACACGCACCCGCACAGGCACCCCCCCCCCACACATATATAGATATATACATATGTATATCGTGTGGGAAAGGCAGAGAAATGAATATATGTATAAGTGTCCGTGCGTGCGTGTGTAGTTGTGTGTGTGTGTGTGTGTGTGTGTGTGTGTGTATGTGTGGGTGTGTGTTTGCATGCGTGTGATATATATGTGGCGCATTTGTAATAATAATTAACGTGGCGGAAATCCCTCACCGATTCCTGGCGGAAGCAACATTATTCCAGTTTAACAACATGCATATCTTTGTTTTATAAATTTGTATGCCATCGATGACTCACTTTTGTGCAAAGACAACTGTATCATTAATCGGGACCAACAGTCTGAATAACACATTTTCTTCGTTAAATACAAATAATCTAAATTATTTTAACATCTTAACTAACTCTATTTTTGAATAATTATCAAGAATGTATTCCTAGTAATTGACAATGACCGAAAAATTCTTAATACGGTGTTCATTCATTTCACTCGAGATTTTCGTTTGCATTGCAATTTTGAATTAAATATATCGAATTTAATAATGCACAACTTCGTTTACGTACCGTTTTTTGTATACGAAAACATGATTAAATATTGTTTTATAGTATGTGGAATTATATGAAAACTATTAATTTGAATAGCTTGCTTAAGGCGGTGAGCTGGCCGAATCGTTAGCTCACCGCAGAAAATGCTTAGTCACATTTCGTCTGTATTTGCGTTCTAATTCTTTTTTTCCTTACCCGATCGATTGAATAAATACCGAGCTGTGTTGTTGATGGTATCTACTTACTCCATTCTCTGAAATTACTGTCGCTGTTCCAAACTTTTCAACTATTATTGATTTTTTCCAAGTCCAGCGATTTCGTGGTGGCTTTATAAGTCGATTACATTGACCCAGTGTTCAACCGGTACTTATTTTATCATCTCCCGAAAGAAGGAAGGGCAAAGTCGGCCTTGGAACAATATGAACTCTGAACGTAAAGAAATGCATAATGCCACTGAGCTCTTTGTCCGGTATGCAAACAATTACGCCAGTTGCAATCTGTAAATTTAAAGCGAATATCGGTTTCAAATTTAAACACCTGACCTGCAATTTCGTGGTGTAGTAGTAGTAGTAGTAGTTTAAGAATAATGGCAGCAACCGCTGCATTACCATGTAATCCAGTACGACATATCTATAATTCGCCAATGCATAATTCCAAACAATGATATCCTGGGCCGTCACGGAGATATTTTCTACATACATTCGGTAATATAGTACCTCTGGGAAAAAGCATACACTAGCGTGAGTTTAAGCTATACAGCGAATGCTGGAAATCTCATGAACAGGATATTTCATTTCAAATATAGTCCGTCGAATCGCTAATATAAAGAGGGGTGTTGAATTGTTTATAACATTGAAAACATTTGATATTATATAAAACTTCACAAATACACAATGCTTTAGCATGTAAGAGCTATATATCACGTAGTCGTCTTTGAATATAACTACATATATCAAGCCTCTTTTACATCTATGTCTTAACGGAATACCGATTTACATTACTGCTATTGAACGAAATCGTAAGAAAATTCTAAATGGTTACATACACAATTGTCTTACATAGAATTATACTTACTATTTTTTAGGTTTAGTATTAGCAATATGATTATTTACATTCCAGGATTACCTTCGAAATCCTGTCTACATGGCAGGCTTTTTTTTGTAAGTCAGATATATATTAACCCAATCATGCTGTGAGTGTTAAACAATTTTCCCTCTGGACATTTCTTTGGATACGTGCAAGAATATATATGAATAAAAATATAAACTTAAAATTCTCATTTATCACTAATTTACTAAATCACTCCGGACTGCCATGACATTCCCTACGGATGGTTTAGTGAGTAAAACACTGTAACTGCATTAAGTTCTCGTTTTCAAACTCCAATTATTTTATTAAAATCACGAGGCGTAATTTCCTCTTGTGGATTTTATAAGATCATTAAGCGAATTAGCTGATAATTTTACACCCCTGAAATACTTACCAGTTCACGCCTGTACAGTAGACAAAGTAGGAAATAAATTTATTAAACGCTTAATGGCAAAGCTGGATATCGATAAGAATATTACGATTTATATTTTACATTGAAAGTAGTTTTAGTAAAAATATCTAAGCATATACTTCCACCACACATTGGCGCCAGAAGTGAATATAAAAGTTGTTAATATTGGTAATAATTTATTGAGACTGACTCCATGTTAGCGTTTCATACCGATGTTGCCTTATAGAAATTGCATTAATCAAATTTTCTTAATTACTGAGATCGCATAATATAGAACAAATGCCTGCCATATTATTTAATATCGTATTGTTGCAGAGTATTTACATTTACTTCGTCACCGTAATCTATTATGCAACGGAATATTTTGACGATATCATGATTGTTTTAGAATCCAATATTCCTCGTATTTTTATCATTACATTCACTAAAATATCATGGCGTAATCTTTGAATAAAAACGAATAGACAACAAAAGACTGAGCAAAGAATTAATGTTTAACTCCCGGCAAGATATATTCTTTGATATAGTTTGGAATGCCGTTAGAGTCTCATGTCTCTTATTTCCGGCAATCATGAACGATATGAAGAATGATGGTATATAGAAATGTCCTGTCAAATGTGGCTAGAGTAAGGACACTGCGAGGGGAAGAAAACGTTGGTAGTTAGAAAATATTCCACTCGGTGGCACTTGGGTTTTTCATAATATTTAAAATATTTAACTGAATTTTCCGACTCATTGATTGAACCGATTTGTTATGTATATATTAATATTTTATGCATCATCATACTGCTATTTAAAAATATACAGATGTATGAAAAGAAAAGTTCATTACGCTGGGAAATCAAACAAGCGGGATTTTAAGGGTGGAAATCTATGGTACATCATTGCATTGTCATGGATAAAGTATCAGAATTTATATAGTTATATTTATTTCTACATAACTGTGTGTATGTGGTTATGGACAAGTACTTGCGTAATCACAGACATATATAACAGTTTATATATAAATATTGACAGCATTGTTAATACAGTGGTTTATATATATATATATATATATATATATATATATATATATATATATATATATATATATATTTGTGTGTGTGTGTGTGTGTGTGTGTGTGTATGTGTGTGAATGTATGCATGTATGTATATGTATAATAAAGGTGTATTATTACTGTTATTAATGGTATTGATAAGGTAAGAATAAGGTGGTCAGCAAGTTCACACCATTTCAGACACAATATAAAACAGATTTAGAATCAGAAGGGCATATAATACCATTTTCTCAACTCAGAGTGTGTGTGTGTGTGTGTGTATTGAGTCTTCCATGTGTTATCAATTACCTCCGCGTGCCAATGTAAACTTTCATCCAATCAAGATACACTTGGCCTGACGAATAGCCTGCGGAATACACCTCACTTGGATATTTACCACTTCCGAGGTTCTACTTGCAATGAATCACATGTAGCTCTGATCTTATCTAGTTCATTCCTTACCTATCGTATTCTTATTCGCATATCCGGCAAACATGGCCGACTACCATGAAGTATAATATCAACTTTCTGTATATGTGTGTAATTGAAAACATTGATTACTTACAATATTACAATTGTACGTAATATTCCAACCTACGAACCCTGACTTCTGATTAATTAATGCAGGGTATGGCCTTCATTCTTGTTTTGACAACACTAAATACAACATAATTACAAAATCTTAAAGAAAATATTGACGCTAAAATAATAAAAGCAAGCGTTAAGCGTTTTAATGGTATACATATTAAATGGGTATTTCTGACACACGGTAACCTATTTTGACCCAGTGACAAACCTAAATAGAAAAATGGATTTATTTAAAAATTGTGAAACTATATCAGGTAAAACTCATTGAAGATACGCTTTCTTCAAAAGCTACAAAACACACATAAAAGTTTTCTCTCCTAAAATATATACAAAACCCTAAAGAGCGTTGGAAAAATAAATGAAACAAAGGTAGAGAAATATGATAATAAAGGTTAGTAAATCAAAACCAGAATTTGACACCATGAAAATACTACTACAAGACATGAGATGCCAATATTGACTCACAAGATTTGGATTGCTTATTTATGCAGTGAATTACCGAAAATCTATGTAATGGAATATTTGTTGAGTGCAAATATTCTCACGGAAACATTTACCAAGTAAATATTATTCAATTGCTATAAACATGGAAACAAAATAATATTTCTTTATTGATTTATTGTGCTCGCCTAAAACCTAAGCAGGAAGAAATATACCACAATTTGAAATACTTTCGAGACGTACCTTTACAGCTTTTGTTCTTTTTCTATTCACGTTTCTGTCTAATTGTTGTTTTATTCTATTTACTACGCATGCACTGCTCGCTTTCGAAGTTGCCGTTCTTTAATTAACTTTTCCGCTTTCTGTCCTCTCGTTTATCCATTTCCGACCTGTTGCGAAGCTCCTGATCGTTTTATGTAACAAGCTCACCATTACAGTATGAAACCGTCGTGAACAGAAGCTTACTGAAAACCCGAGTTGATCTCTTTGGCTTGAACTATAACTATAAACACTTATTATACATATCATGGTACAAATAAGCGGCGCAGGGTAAATATATATCTAGATATATTATGAAATATGTCTGGTATAATTCATTACGTCTTCAAAACTATATTGTAGGAAAATATGATTTTAGTTGCCTGAAAAGAATGTCTCTTTACAATGGTCTGTCATCTATGGAATAAATCTGCTTACAAATGCACTACAAATTTTCAGTTAAGCAAACAATATACAAAGCAAATTAGAAAACAATTATTGTTTTGAAAAAAGCAATATTACACAATCGTCATTAAGCTGATATATTTAAGGTTTAAAATGTTTATCTAAAACGAACCGATATATTATCAATAATTTTGCTATTTATCATCGCTCTTGTAGGCGTATGAACGTATGTCAACAGATTCATTATAGATAAACTTGAGATCATTTCTTTAATTTTCATTTTCTGTTACTATTCGGGTGAAATAGCGATATGATCTCTTCTTCAAGACGAAAAATGATACAAGAATTTTGTTCGACATATCCTGATTGAAATACAATCAACGAAATAGCTATACCAACAGCTCAAAAAATATTGATGATGAAGTAAAATATTCAGATGATGAAAATAATTATAATGATCAAGATTATGATGATGATGATATCGATGATGATGAAGGAGATGATAACAATCATTGCAGTTGTTTTGACGGTGTTGTTCGTAATGAGGCTGACTGATGCAATAATATCAACATATGTTTCATGGAAAGAAATTAGGGGAACAAACCGAGAATTTGTCGGCAATTAATTGTAATTTTAATCGAAGAGTTCATTGTAGATTAAAAGACAAACGCGTAAATAATGATAGTATATCAGTAAATTTGGAAGTAAATTCAAATGCAGTACTTATATGTTCGTGTCATAATTATTTGAAAGAGGAATATGCAACATTTCACATGATTAATTGTAAAACAATCGACTGACAAATTAATGTATATATGTGTGTGTGTGCGCGCGCGTCCATGTGTGTGTGTGTGCGCGCGCGTCGATGTGTGTGTGTGTGTGTGCGTGCGTGTGTGTTCGTGCGGGTCCATGTGTGTGTGTTAACTTGTCCTCTTTTTCCTTTCCTTCTCGTTGTAAAATAAATTTATCATTATTTTAAGTTCATCAAGAACAGTGTTTGTGTAAAAGCATACATACAGAATGAATCAGATTTAAGTATTTATACAGAATTTTAGGGGAATTACCAGCTTTTCCATCCTTCATCTCCTGTCTTGTAATGTGTACAAGGAATGTTTGCAATTTTTAGAAATTATGTGGGAGGTTGGTTGGAGGGGGGAGAGCATTGTGGAATCAAACGGATTGTTTGTGTCTGGGCTAGTCTGTCATGGTTCAGTGGTTTTTAGGACTGGCCTTAGAGTTCAAAATGGTGTGAATGTGTCTTTGTGCACGTTTCTATGCGCTTGTGTTTGATGAACTTAAAATAATTATAAATTTATTTCACTACATATTTGGAACAGTTTCATATAAACTGTTTAAAGAAAAAGCTCCTCTTAACATTTTCTAATCATTGTCAAAGATTGTATTTTTTAACATTTTCTTATCATTACCAAAGACTGTATAACTGTATTTTAATACAATTAGGTTAATCATTTTTAACGCAAGAAAGCTTATACAAACCTTTATATTTTAATTTTGATAATCTTTTTTTTTTTAATGTGAAACCGGTTAAGTCAATAAACATCTTTAAAATAGCTTAGCATTTTTCAAATCCTCTTCCCTATATAAACTTATTTGAGACAAACTTACTTGAGAATGGATGCGTCGCGTTCAGTTAAATAAATAAATAATATGATATATATATATATATATATATATATATATATATATATATATATATATATATATATATATATATATATATATGTGTGTGTGTGTGTGTGTGTGCATATATATATAGATAGATAGATATGTGTGCGTGTATTTGTATGTATGTGTAAGTGCGTGTCTGCGTTTGTGTGTGTGTTTGTCTGTGTATATGTGTGTATCTTTGTGTCTGCGTTTGTATACCACCATGGCTTGACAACCGGTCTTAATGTATTTACGTCCTCGCTGGGCGGCAAAAGGGTGAGATACAACAAATACCAGGTTTAACAAAGCATAAGTCGTGGTGTCTATCCATTCAACTATAAATTCGTTAAGGCGGTGCTCCAGCATGACCACAGTTTGATGATTACGGTAAGTAAAAGAATCAAAATTGACATAGACATATCAAAAGTAATTCTACTTTGAATTCAACATATGATGAAAAATAGTTCACAGCTTGCCTTACTTACAATTTCTGTATCAACACTATATTGTACTGGAAGGGTATTTACTCAAAACGTAATCTATTTGTTACAGCGTCGACATAGCATTAATCAACTAAAAATATTTAGTGAATGTCTGCAGTAGATAGCATCGTAATTGCATCAGCATTGTATGATTGAAGTAATTGCTGTATAAAGAGAAATAAAACAAGTATTATGAAAAAGGCTATAGCTGTCAGGATAATTACATCACTCATTGCAAAATATTGCATGCAGTAGCTGGACATTGTTATAGAAATATATTGTCAATAGAACATATTCTTTAAAGTACACGTATGTGATTGACAAGTATATAAGCTATTATATTAATGCTAGTTATAATGATAGCTTCCTTAAATCGATTTCTGAATATACCAGACAACTGGACACATCCACAAAACAGATACCATGCAAAATTCAGTTGCCTTATATTGTTATGGATACTTAAAACCGGTCGGTTTCGTTTCCAATAAACATGTTGCAAATCCATCTAGTATGAACCAAATCTTTAGTTTCTGCTATAGCTTGACAAGTATTTATAGAAAGATTAACGGCAGCCATAACCAATATTGCTCATTACTCGAATCTGCACAATTGCACGCTATGTGTTCTACTTGTGCGTTGGGAATTTATATCTTTTATTGTAATCTTTTCAGTTAATTGAGCCACTGAGCTGCGAACACAGCGGCACCAGCCATGATCTGGCTCCTTTAGCAAACATCAATGTACGTAAACAAACCAACACCTCCCTCACACACCCTCATATATATCCATGTATATATGAATAAATATACATACATATATAATAACCAGTAGTGTTGAAAGGTCAGTTTGAGATGTTTTTAGTGCAGTATTCAACATGCGGTTGAAGAAGAGCACAAACGTTTTCCCATTAAGTTGGAATATTTCTGTATTGGAGAAGAATAAAATATAGATGCCAAACTACCCAGAAGAAGCCATGGTCTGCTTATTGCATCATAACGTGCAAGATGGGCACTAACAAATGGCGGACACGTCTCATAGACAGAAAGCATAACTTTATGACGGCACAATGAGTGAAGAAGTGAATATTTTATGTCTATTCTCTGTTTTCCTTAAACTATATATATGTGCATATATATATATATGCATACACATATACTAGATGGTTGCCCCGTCGTTATCGAGTGTGGCCATTGCACAAGACTTAGTTGTTAACGGTGCTGTGATCGAATATGCAATTTTATCCCAGCTAAAGTTCTTGTACTGAAATGGCAGCTGAAACCTTTACTGGCAATAGCCGGCTGTAATTGTAACTGGGCTTCATGTACCTTTGCATGTCGTTTACGTTTTCCAATATTAATATTAACGAATCATTTACGGAGAACCTATGGAAGCCCTATTGATTGTGCATTGATCTTGTTACCTAAATGTAAGCCATATGTATGTATATATATTCGCTAACATTGAGAGTATTTAGGTATCATTGATATTTATGTATCCTTCCAAAAGAGAATAGAGGTTCAGAAGAAAATATGGTTTATCCGTCCATGTACACTTATAGACATCCATTGAGAAGATTACATGATACCAAATATAATGATCTAGCAATAAATCTCTTTAAAATTTATTTACAATTGCCAATGTTGGAATAAAAGGAGACACGTTTGATGAACAATTGCAGTTTTCAACAAACAGAAATATACCAACGAAAAATTATCATTCGAATTACATGTGTAACTTGCGTTTGTTTATGTAACTACAACAAGAGACAAATTACGTTTTTCACAAAACCTCTTAATTTCCTGCTGTGTAAGTGATTCAAAAAGGCCCCCTTCTTAGCTCTAGAGCTTTAGGCAATCCAAAAGAACCCATGCACAATCTCGTAAACATATATTTAAATGTGTATGTATGTATACATATATGAGCACCAACACAAACACTGAAACACTCACAGAATCATATATATATATATATATATATATATATATATATATATATATATATATATATATTATGTATACATAACCAGATAGTTATACATACGTATACATGCATACGCACATACATACATGTATATATACATACAAACATGCATACATACACACATACATACATATGCCCATTGTCAACAATGTCGTGTATTCTCCAATATCGGCGACATAACATTAATGAAAAACTGATTATAGATCTGACTTACAATCATAATAATGAAAATATATACTTCCATCAACTGATCATATTTCTATAGGTCGTACTGCAGCTTGGCATCTGCTGAATTCTATACTGAGTCAGAAGAGAAAATAAAACACCATTACATAAAGCTAAAATCAGCAAGACATAACTTACTAGAGGAGGTTTAAGGGTAGAGTATTTGATTTTAATTCAGCTTTCTGGACTAAATATAGAATGAAACTGTGATTCCTTGCATCTATGATTAACCAATGATGCACAAAGTAACAAATCCCAAAGTATGTTCAATGTACCGGATAGTGGTATACGAACGAAATAATTCTGATAGTTTTGAAAATATATAAAATATTTTCGAAGAAATTGAATGTGGTTACCTGAAATATAAATATGTTTACGTTATAAATGATAAGGTAACGGAATTCAATCTCAGAACACGAAGATAGACGAAATGACACTAACCATTTTACGCTGGTTGCTAACGATTTTACCTACTCACCGTCTTGTATCTCTAAATATTCATAGTTTGTTGTGAATATCACATTGTACTTACGCCATGCGACGCGCTTACTGTCCTAAATATTTATATTTTCACAATATTGCGACGAAATATAATTGATAACCATAAATAGGATGGAACATGAATTAACTTTAATCATTCGTCTGTCTATTCTGCTGGCGTGTATTTAATATGCAGCGGTCAGTCTCAAATTTTAGAGGAAATAAATTAAGTAAGATGTAATCATTATGCGTGTGGAATGAGAGATTACTTCTACTTCCTCCTTGTTGACAGATTGGGAAATAAGGAAATGATGAAATATTATGCCGCAAATTTTCAGAATGAGAATAATTCTAAATCAACTAATAGGGGAACAATTTAAAGACATCCGTACTTCTTATATTATTCACTGAGATATATAACTATTCATGTGAGGTAAATCACAAAACCTAAGGCAGCGATTTGAACTACAGAGATGAGCGTTATATTGCTCACAGCTACAAGCTAATGCATTAAGCAATACGAATTTACAAGAAATTTACTAAATGTTGATAATGGAAATATACATTCTCGTTCTACATAGGAAAAAAATACCCGGCTAGCATAGATTACAGACCGGAAGGAAGAGAGGGAAATCGACTGGCAATATACTAGAAAACACATTTTAAATCATATATATATATATATATAACTTTTACGCCATTGGTTTGTCACTGTAAATACGTAAATTGTAAACGGTAATAATAAAAAAAAGAACACATTTTGATATTCCGACGATGGCACGTTTTGTTTGTAGATAAGTGTTAGACAGTGAAAGAAAATACACCAACAACATTTTCATTTATTCAAAGCAGAGTTATTGTTACTAAATATAGAAACTTCTTGATTAAATCAAATACCATGTCTTAATCTCTTTCAGCAAAAACTTCCTGTTTCTAAAGTCAGATGCTAGATAAGCATTCCATTTGCTACTTGCTGTTAACTCTTTTTATCTTCAATGTAGAATTACTGATACAAATGTTGTTGTTTTTTTTTTTCGTGAAATACTTTATAGAGATTCTTCACACACGTACTACTTTGAGCAAATACATTATTTTGCACATAGGCAATACAAAATTTTTGTTTCTTTTCCGAATTGTTTTTACATATTGAAAATCATGAAGAACAGCTAAAATAAGATGAACACGCTATGAGATAGAGAAAATGCCGATATGTGGTTTGTAATCAGTTATTTCACTACTTGCAGATGCATTGCTTAATACATTTTCGATCTTAGTCCCGTCTTGGATGCACAGTGAAACGCTCGCATTAGAGGTGAAATAAATTTCAAGTTGACAAACGTAAGCTCTATGTCAGAAATAAAGGGATGCAAGAATCAAGATGAATATATCTCTTTCATTTATAAACGGCACAGGAGCAAAATATAATATAGAAGAATAATATTTAGTTTAGCGCGAAAAAGCGAATTCGCGGAGGAAATGAAGTCTTTCAGACAATTCTTTCCTACTTTTTCTTCTGGCTTTCATAATTTAAATCATAACAGCTTCATTTAATAGTTTATTATTTTCATAATTCATACAACCATTAGTACAATGTTGTAACACTTTCTACCCTCCATTTAGAAAATGTATCACAAACATTTTAAATATATACATTTCCATACTTAGCATATGTGAATTAAATCCACCATGGGTATCTGCTGTTAATCAACATATTATAAAACTTGTGGTGCTTATACAGACTGCACCCTATCTTTCACCCAATAAAGTTATTATCTATGATCATAATTACGTCACTATTTCGATCAATAATGACATTGAAGCCCCTACAGAAAGAAAGTACCATAACCAGCAGCGTTTCGTATATAGCTTGGAAAAAGACGACTTTATCTAATTGGGTGGACCTTTCTCTGCCTCTACCTTGGCTGGATTTTTATAAAATCACTTCATTGGAACTACGCCGTAAGGGGAGATGGAAAAAAACCCTAATGTCGTCGTTAACTCTTCTTAGTATGTATTTGCAGGCAATACTAATTTCCGATTTGATTGGGTTGATGAAGCAGCACTTGAGATTAGAAGCAAAATTTAGTTTTCAATCCTTGAGGGTGATAAATGCATTCCTTTTGGCTAATACTCCTATTCAGTCAGAAATGCATAGACCGTTGACTAAATGTTTGCCTTCACTGTTAATGTTGTTGTAAGTGAGTGAGGAAGTGCATCTATATTTCTGTGTCACGACAGTACAGCACTATCAGAATATTTTAGCAGTCGTAAGTAAGAGTTTGCAGTCAAATGAGCAAGAGGACTTACGGGAATCTTAGTTTGGGTCTGATGTCCAGCAGATCCGTTTCGAAGAATCCTCTACATGACTATTTCGGATATATATTTCTTGTTTACAAAACAAACTAACCATGTCTATTTCCTCTCTCGTTGCGAAGGGATTTTATTTGCCTTCGGCCATTTGCGTCTGGTGAGTTGAGTGTACAGTTAAGCGCTTTATAAGTGCGAAACCAATGGTCACACACTGGCCTGCCATAACAATCTTAAAACGTAGATCGTTTTATTAGTGTGGTTGTTGGAATACTTCTATTATTTAAACATCTACATAAATCTCTATCGCCATGAACATAATAGTAATAGTAGCACCGCACACCTACGTAAAAATGATTAACAACGACAGATTGTTGATGTCGACTCCTGTCTGTCGAGAATGATTGCGAGAATCAATGTCCGTTCGTCACAACATAGGATAGAAAAAGAATATTTACAACATGGTACAATTGTTGACATCATAACAGCTCACACGTGATGGATGTCTTTATGTCCTAACATTTTACCAAAATGTGTTCGTGCCTATATGCACAATATAAAATAGATTGTAGGGCATTTTCTGAAAAATACTTGAGAAGAAAAGAAATAATTGATGAAGGATAGAAAATTAAGATCTCGTTAACTGAAAGTTATTTAGAGGATTTGAAATATAGTTCAATTTGATTTAACGTTGTTAATGCTGTGAGAATCGAAAAACCAATTAGAAATAATATAGATGCTGTCACCTTATTTCCCTAAATGATTAATATTCTATTACTTACAGAGCTAATGTGGGCGATTGCAACTACATAGCTAATCCTAGCGCATTTAGTGTAGTAACAAACTAATTAACTATTTTCGTCAACAGATTTTGAGGTTTTAATGTTTTATATATTATAGCTTAACTTTGTCGAAATCATGTAGGCAAAATAGAGGACATTCATCTAACGTCATATGTGAGTGAGTGTGTATGTTTGTGTGTATATCTGTGTGTGGGTGTGTGTGCCATAAATGAGATATTTTTAGATGGATATTTATCTTAGGATGAAAAATTCAAATGTCACTACAAATTTGTTTCATAACTCAAAAATATATAAATAACTTATATTATCATATTTAATGATAAATAAATTACTTACATGTCTACACGAATACAAAACGTAAAAAATTATTTCAGAATAATGCAGAATTTGAGATTTGTCATCAAGTGAAAGAGATTTAATGTTAAATATATAACTCGGCATAACGAGATATGAACGCTAGGTTAAAACTCTAAATGATTGTGGAAGACAATATCGACAAAATTAATATAAATTGAAAAAAAAAAGGAATTTCTCATAATTTGAAAGGATTTATAGTAATATAATTAAAATGTAAATATTATATAAGCAGATATACATATACACACATACGTAAATATATGCATATATGCACATATATATATATATATATATATATATATATATATATATATATATATATATACATGATTTAGTTATTGTGATTTATTGCTTTAGGGTAAATTGAAACAACTGTAAGAGAATAAGTTGTACTTTTGTAGATAATAAATTATATTAATGCTACATCAACATTTTCTCAATTTTACATACATACACACACCCACACACACACACACATATATATATTTATATATATATATATATACACACACAATTACAGATCTAAATATATATATATATATATGTATATACACACACGATCGATTTGCTAGAGGAAAAGCAGTGCTACAGCCTGGCCACAGTCAAATGACTAAAAGAGTAAAATAGTATATCTATATGTATATACGTAATTATATGCATGTATACATATATATACATGTGTGTGTTTGTTTATATGTATGTACTTATATGTGTGTATATGTGTTTATATGTATATACGCACACATATGCATGCATACACAAAAACTAACACACCCAGTCACATAGACATATAAACATATGTAAAAATATATTTATATAAAAGTAGTAATGGAAACGTAAATATATTAATTGTCACATATTCATAAATATATAAATGCAACTATCAGATTAAATTGTCACGAATAAAGACATATTATAATTATAATTTTACATAGGATTATAGTAGAGCGAGGATTTATATTTAAAACATTGACATCTCCACAAATGCTCATCATGGTGATAAATTACAATTACATTATTTTCGCTGTTTTTATTAATGTAAAATGATAATATAAGTTATTTACATGTTTTTTTTTTATTTATAAAATAATTTTGTCGTTATATTTGAATTTTTATCCCTTCATCTAAATATTTTTCTGTCACTGATGGCTACATACACATACGACTATATACACTGCTAATTCTTTTCTCTTGTATAATACTATATAATCTATGTGGCTTGTACAATGGCGCATTCAAGATCATTTCTACAGGATTGCATGAATTCATACATTGTGACATACGCATACAGCACGTCCTCCGCCTATAATTAATTACTTAATTTTGTGTATACATGCGTGCTGCCTTATGTTTTTGTTTATACTTGCATAAAAACAAATTCGCACATGTCCTCTCAACAATACTTTGTATATTTTTCATTACTTTATTATTTACTTTCTTTTAGGCTTCTTCCAATTTTATCTCATCTCTAGTGTATTTATATTTTATTATAAAACACCTAAATAAGGCACTTTTATTAATTCATTATAAATTAA
>NC_142939.1:4979817-4997317 GCF_046866305.1 Octopus bimaculoides | reverse complement strand
AGCGCAATCGTCTCTCTTGCACGCCACAACTGATATATATATATATATATATATATATATATATATATATATATATATATATATATATATATATATATATATTACCATTTAGTCTTAGTCATTACGTCGATAGAATTCGATGTTATTCTAATGTTACAGACACACGAAGATCACCATCCGGAAATTGCGAATTAGCTCAATCTTCTCAGATGTTTTGATCTGCCTCTGACTTGCATATTACACATTGTCTCTCACCTCTCCCTTGGAGCCCTGAAACCTATTGTGCCGGAAAACAACAGGTGTTCGTTTTGTACAAATTAACCCATAAGCGGTTTGGGGAATTTGACCAGTTTCTGTCGCGTGTTTGCCCAATTTTAACACAATATCTGATAACATAGGAAACTAAAATTTGTCTCACGGCCCGACTACATCCTGAAAATTAGTAAGCTATGACAAACAGTATACAATAGGGCGCTTTTAAATGTGGTGTTACAGCCGTCTCCTTGAATCTGGAATTAAACAAATGTTGACATTACAAGATATATTGTAATGATATTCTAAATTAACAATGATCTAGGATAGGTATAACCGATTCTTCCCACTAAAGTCCCACAACTTCTGGAATAAACTTCATATAAAGATTTCTTACTTTTTACAGAATTGTTAAGATCAACAAACCTTCTCCCACTTTATTCCTCATCCCACTTTTTTTCTTCTTTTAAATTGATATTTCGTATTTGAGTCGGCGTTTTATAATTACTAAATTTCATGGAGATATATCCTACCTTTCAGAGTTGTCCACTGCCAGCCGCCTTACGGATGGGAATATACTCGTCAGTATTTCATCTCCTGTGTTCTCTTATTCAAAATAACTGTTCGATGCCCATTATTTCCTAACAAAAGCAAAACAAACGAAATTTAAACTGTTTATATACTAAGATAAAAAGCAACTTCTGCTAATTGCAGCCTGGCTGATAGGAACAATAGGAAAGTTTAACCACTGAATTTTATTAAGATGACACTTCATCTCAGAAACATTTTACAATTTCGTTTAGGATGGAGAATTAACAGAAATATATAAATCTACGAATAAAATAGTGTCAAATACCAAATATAATTTCATATTTTATCTTTGTTAACATAAGGTTGAAAACACATGGAGTGCTTTTGAAATTGAAATCAATAAACACACGTTAACCAACGTGATAGGACTCTCTCTCTCTCTCTCTCTCTCTCTCTCTCTCTCTCTCTCTATCTATCTATCTGTCTGTCTATCTATTTATCTCACTCTCCCTCCCTCTCCCTCTCTCTCTCTCTGTATATATACAAACACACACACGCATATATATATATATATATATATATATATATATATATATATATATATATATATATATATATATATACATGTATGCATGTACGTATACATACAACACTCATGAATATACACGCTCTCATGTGTATACTTGCACATGTAGGACCGTTTGTGTGCGTGTGTTTGTGTGTGTGTTTATGTCAGTGTGCTTGAGTATGTGTGTATGCCCCCCCCCCACATACACACACACGAACCTCTGTATATTTGTGAAGTTTTACAGTCATGTTTGTAATTTTTTATGGATAAAATAAATAAAGTAAAGACATATTTTTCAATGCGTATCGCCTGAAACTGTTGCTAAAATGTTCTTTTAAATCTAACGTAACTGATATGCATTTAATTTCAAAAGTTTGAATTTACTTTGATTTTTCGTCTCACTCAGAATTCTTTTTTGTGCCTAACTAGAAAAAAAAAATGGATATTTTCCTTTTTAATTTCTTCTCTTGAACAAAACTATTCGATGAATAGTTGTCTACATGGTATAAGTGGAGTATAGAATTTTCAGCTACGCCAGAGGCTACATTTTCGTTTAAGATCTGGAATTGTATTTAAAACGATCAAATCTATTTACAAAGCCTTTAACAAACTAGTGTTCATCCATGTAGACATATAGAATGCTATTCACTCTATACATTCAAACATATTTCTGTATTCAGTTTTAAAAATGTATGAATGTTTGGATGTGTGACTACATATCTCTTGAAATATTCACGAATATGACATAAAATAAAAACGCCAAAAACTGTAGCAACTAAATTATTTTCTCGATAGAAATATATTGTAATTTTAATATCAAGTAGATATTTACATTGAGATCAGCATAGCTTAAATAAGAAACATTTTCCTACAATGCAGCTATATTTTCTTATAGACGAAACATTAATTACGTATCCAAAACTAGATAGGGATCTCTAGTGTATACAGTCTGCCTTAGAAATTTACGCGGAGAGATATTGACATTTTTTACGTTCATCATTGCAACTCGAATATCTGTTTGGTGTACAGAAATTAGTGAATCATTAGTAATATTTAAAGTATCCATGCTTTCTGTTTCATGTCACAAAATTATTTGAAGATGCATCACTAGATATGATTCACTTTAGATCGCAACGTATAGGTTTAGAGACGAAACACCAGTAATTTTCTCCTTGTACTAATATTAACGACACTTAGTTGTCGTCTAGAACCTTTCCTTGTCGTATAAATCTATTCATACCTAACCTGCATATCATTTACAGCTTTGCACACCTTCAGCCAGCAGGCCCAGGCTACGTTTCATTCAATGCTTATCAAAAGTACAGTTTCTCGTCAGCTCTCTATGTTCTTGATGCGTGATGCTTATGTTTCATATTTTATTCTCTTCGTTTATAGTAGGTAGCAGTAAACCTTCTTATATTCTATAGAAACATTAGCAAGTGAGTGTGAGATATTTACCAGAGAAACACTTATTCGAAAAACAACATGAAACATGAATGTATATAATAAAACCGACGTCTTCGTCATAAGACATCGGCGAATTTCTACTCTTCGACATATTTTAATAAGTTATCTTATTTCTACCTTAAATACTCGAAGAGGTAAGCAAGTAACAATATCCCTTGTCAAGGTCGGAGCCCAGTAATTAAATTGGGAGAGACAAAACTAAAATATGAGCCAATGTTACAGCTATGAGACAATTATTGAATTTGTGTTGATAAATACGCCATGTCGAATCCGATGGAAACAATTTTTATGGGAAATAACTGAAACTTGTCTGCACAAATGTCTCTTCTTTTTAAAATGTCTTGCATACATACATGCAGATGCGTATGTATGTGTATATGTGCATAGAAATGTTATGATATGAATCCTTTACTACCTGTGTGTAGATGTGCCGGTGTACACACATGTGGCTGCGAGTGCGTGCCTACGTATATCTCTGTATATAAGTGTATACATATTTATCTGTATATGTGTTATAATAACTCGCTTTGCGTCAACCCAATAAAGAATGCGACTTCCATTCAGTTATGACGGAATGCGTAACACGATACTATATCGATAAGTACTCATACATTGCAATTTTATTTTCTTGTTCGTGATTGATCTGCAATTAGACTGGCATATGTCTGCCAAATGATACATGACTCCTACCTAATTATAATATCGATAACACAGAACTGATCTACATATCTGTCTTCTTATTGATACTGAGTTTTCATCCAATACAATTTCTTATGTCAGTGGAATAACCAGTTCGTTTTTACGTATTCTATTTCTCCTTTCGACTATGAATAACTGATGCAGCTATTATGCAATATACACACACACAAACACACACACACACACACTCACATACATATATATATATATATATATATATATATATATATATATATATATATAGATAGATAGATAGATAGATAGATAGACAGATTGATTGCACAATTCTCAATGCTCCTACGGATTTTCACTCGGCTAACATATTCCTCTATTACTGTGCTGAAGCAAAATTTTACAATATCGAGGGTTTGTAGTAAGTACTACTAGAAATATTTCTCGTTTACTACAGATGTAACACAGTGGTGGCCAGATAAATAAGAGTTGTATCCAATATTTTGGCGTCAGATATGCATATTTAATTCCAGCTATATTCTTCGTATAAATAATATATATACATACATACACACACACACACATACACACACACACACACACACACACACACACACACACACACACACACACATATATATATATATATATATATATATATATATATATATATATATATATATATATATATATATATATATATTTCTTTATAGGATAGCGTACGAATGGAAAGTTATTATTGAGGTTCTCTGGAATACGTTATCTACATTGAATCATAATACTCGAATCCATGCTAAAATTCGGGAACTTAAATGAATGTAAAAGTGTTTGTATTAAATAAACATTTTCCTTTTTGATTTTGATCCGAATGGAAATAAAAATAAGATCCAGCTAACCTCTCTTAATATAGATGTTTTCTCTTAATATAGATGTTTTCTCTTAATATAGATGTTTTCTCTGCAATATATGACCTTTAGAAATAATGTATCAATCGTTCCGTTTATCAAACTTTGTAAATATTTATAATCATCACACATATGTCATTAATGCATAAACTTGTCGACAAGGAAAAAATATAAATTCTAAACAACCCTTTCTGAAGAGATTAGATTTTTTTTTTAACATTTGCTTTTTTGGAATTTCATATAATGTAAATTTTTAAACTATTATTTTGCTTTTTCACTTCGAAATTAGAATTGAAATATTCCGTATTTTCTCCGAAGAATAAATATTTATTACCAGAATATAATTCCTAAAATAAATTTGTGGTTTTGTCTAAATAATAGATTGCGATTATACGCATTCATAAATAGAGTTACCGCCTAAATATAGGCTTTCGATATCATTATGAGGACAATCTGTCGTTCATATAAAATAGAAAATATTTCTGAAACATTACGTTAATATATGAACCGTAAATTTCATTATTCTTTCATTGAACGAAGTGTTTACTTCCGAAACGTCACGGACAAACGGTTTATTCTCCATTGCAGATCTCATTCATATTCTCTATATACGGTCTAAACAGTTGCAGGCAATTTGCCTTCCTGTCTTTCACTCTGATACGTATGATATTGTATGTTATGCATATGTGATAATCTAAACTTTATTGATAACAATTATGAAAAATGAATATGAATGGGTTTTAGAAATGAAAAAAAGTATGAGATATAATGAGGCTCTTTTTTCCTACTACATCGTCTAATAGTAAATACGAGACAACTTAACATGAAGATTAACAAACATTCAATTAAAGATTTTCATTGAGCACTATCGAATCGACTATGCAAAATAAAGAGTGCGTACAGATTTCTAGTACTATAAGGAGTTATACACAATTACAGGTGAATACATATAAATGTCTCCCTTTTCGTTCAAGAGAGTGTTTTGTGAGTGCACGCATGAATGTATCATTTTCAGGTATCATATACTGTGTATAAGGACCGAATTTATCAAATATCGTCTTGGACGTAGATGTGTGGAGTACATATTCAGAATGCTGTTTTCCATTCAGTTTATGTATCGAACAAGTTGCCCATCTTCAATTAAAAATATCATTTCAAAAAACTTATTGTTGTCTTTAGAAATTACTTCCTGTAATTAGATAGAATTTGTTTGTTGTGTGTATCTTCAAAAGGTTAAACTGAAATATAAAAATGACAGTTTTATGTCATTACTAAATTTAATTTATATATAGAATCATATAATAGCGTTTTAAGTAAACATTTATTTTGCAATTGAATTTAGTTGTAAGTTGATGGTATGAGATTCATACTTTGTTAATGGCTTTATAATTACCACACGATGTTTAAGAAATTATTTCCAGACTGGATATGTGAGTGTGGTATGATTTGTAACCTTATCTATCAGGTCATCCCATAAGTTCTCTCCGAAGTTTGAATAAAGAAAACAAGTGATCAAATGTTACATTTGATTGAAATTAAGGATCAATGCATTTTCCCTGATTATCTATGACTTCCTTCTATCTATTTACAAGCTTTTTTTAGCCCATCAATGTAAAATTATTTTGGTTTCAAAGCGAAGAAATCTCCTCCTGGCTTGCGAAAGTTATGTCTCCCAAATGATTCTGTAAACTATGAAACAAATGGTAGTCTGAAGGAGCAAGGTCAGGAGAATAAGGTGTATGACGAATTTTTTCCCAACCAAGCCCATCGATCTTCTGTGATGGGATCATTGCAGTGTGGGGTCGCGCATCGTCCTGATGAAACATCACTCGTTTTCGATTTACTAAAGTGGGTCTTCTTTTTCTTCAAACCTGGACTTGTCCCATGATAAAAATTGGTGGGAACACAAACCACCCCCAGTACTTGAAAATGATCACATCGCACTCCTCTGGAACTTCACCGTTCAAACTGACAGAAAGATAGATGCAAATAGGCCAGACATCATACTAAAAGACTTCAGATAAAAATCATGCCTCCTCATTGATATGACTGTCCCAATCGATATAAACGTATCTGTCAAGACCTACCAAAAACTGAGCAAATATAAAGATCTTGAAATAGAAATTAGCAAAATGTGGAACCTGAAGACTAAAACAATACCTATTGTCATAGTTGCCCTGGGAATGACAGCGAAACAGGCTGATTACTACCTAACTCAGATACCAGGAAACCCAAAAATGGCTGAAGTTGAATAGATAGTGCTCATGGGAATTGCCCATATCCTACGTAAAATACTGTCTATGTGATCTCAAATTTTAAAACAAACGCATAATTTTCTTATGGTTTCTTAAACATTCTCTAGTACAACACTGTACAAATCCAAATATATGGTACCCCAGGCATAACACCTAGGGTACCATATGAACTTCTAACTTGTTGTCTCTTGAGGTCTCTGGGTGAGACTTGGATCCAACTTTTACAGATGCAAAAAATAGTCAAACATAAAATAATAATAATAATAATAATAATAATAATAATAATAATAATAATAATAATAATAATAATAATAATAATAAGAAGAAGAAGAAGAAGAAGAAGAAGAAGAAGAAGAAGAAGAAGAAGAAAAAGAAGAAGAAGAAGAAGAAGAACAGCAACAACAACAACAACAACAACAAGGAGGAGGAGGAGGCGGAGGAGAAGAAGGAGAAAATGAAGAAGAAGAAGATAAGCAAGAACAACAACAACACTGTTCTATTGTGATACAGAATCAAAGTAGCAATACCCAACGAATATTGTCGCCATATTATATTTTGGCAGGGTTTATTTGTCTTTATTACTTTTCTTTTTGTTTCGTTTATTCTTCCTACTGATGAATACTGTCAGTTGAGAGATGAATAACAAACAGAGAATGCTGGAGATTGATGTCCAAGGGAAATAGGCAATGAGATGGGAATACTAATTATGTTTCAGAGACAGTGTGTAAATCGATGTTTAAAAAAATCTAGCTCTCTTTTTTTGCCATGCATTTTCTGTTTATTTGCTTTTTTTAATGTTCTTCCATTTTCTTAGACGTCATGAGATTTATCTTCTACTATTTCTGTGTGACTAACACTACTACAAATTAGACGTATGGACATATATACAAAAAGTTTTCTTTGCATATACGTGTTGAAAAACGGGAAATGAAGAAAAAGCTTACAGGTTTTTTTAGTTTATTTTATTACTTCCGCATATGCTTATGCATATAAATAAATATATATACACACCTAGTATTTTATCACTTGCACACACACGCGCACATACACACACACACACACACACACACACACACACACACACAAATATATATATATATATATATATATATATATATATATATATATATATATATATATATATATATATATATATATCAGTGTGTATGTGTGTGTACAGACATGTATACGCATAGACAGGTAGACATATAGATCACAGGCTCGTACACACACATGCACACGTATAAGTCGCATAAAGTGGAAATTTTCCACATACCTGTATTGTTATACAATAATTCTGCAAATACTATTTCCATAATTCGCAATTTTAATATGTGTTGTGAGTAACATACAGCAGCAACTGTGGAGACATATTGATTATAATAATGGAATAAGCTGATTTGCTTCAAACGAAAGCAGCTCGGATTTACCCCACTAACTACATGTCAATGAGCACATGTATATATGTATATATACCATCATTACGGTGTGTAATAATTGGAGGATTGCAGTTTGAATGAATGACGAATGTCACTGATTTCCGAGAGCTAACTAAGGAAACCAACACATCTTGTTGCTAGAAGTTCTCTTTAATTTAATAGTAATTAATATATCTATGCGATATTTGTTTTCGCAGAATGTGTTGCGTTTGTGTATAAAGTCGGTTGTATGTAGAAATGTTGTAGAAATAATGTAGAAAAAATAAGGTAGAGAGAATGGTTCAAACAATTGCAACGAATTTCCCTCACATATATCTAAATTTGGTGACTCATGTTGCAAAGAAACGTTAATTAAGAAGCGATAGAAACTATTAACCCGTTGAAAATAAAGATTAAATTCTTGAAATTAAATAATTTCCAATTCTGACGACCCTGCTAATAATGTAGCATCATTGACAATAAAAGGCTCCTTTAGATTATTTTCAATATAATACTGATATCAATGTTTTAAAAACTCATGCTCTAATTGAATTATATATCTCTGTGAAGGTTAATCGTTTCATGCTCAGTAGAAATACAATATCATTGCTTTGTAAAAACCGAAAAAAAAATGCAACTAACTTTATGTGAATAGAGACGTAAAAGTTTTTCTCTCGCAAAGTACTGAATTTGTCATGATAGGGTTAGCAGTGCAGCAAAAATAGTTGGAATCGAAATCTGTAACAGACACATGCATAATAAGATCGTGACATCAAATAATAATTTCGTATATAACATCGATCATGTCCAGGTAAATAATTTCTAATATTCACCGACTAATGAATAGATTAAAGAAACATGAATTATAGAAATAAATTCCGCGAATCACGTTTGGTTTGGTGAATGATAACTTATATATTATTTATGAGGTATTCAATGAAGATTTCATGACAAACACAGGCAACCACACACATGCACACATTCACACACATACACACACACACACACACACACATACATACATACATACATATGGCGCCGTCAACATCAGGCTTGCAGGTATAGAGGACCGTTTAAAAAGTCCGTTTTAACGCCTTCCTACAGAAATGTGCCAACATCTCCAGCCAAATAGCTAACTGGTTTATTCCTCCAATAATTAAATAGAGAATTATCTGTTAATCACCAAACGTAGCTCTATCCTGAACAAATTTTAAAATATGCATCGACACCACGTGGAATCTCGTTAACACGATTATGGCTGAAACTAACTCCGCCACAGATGAATCTAAGAACGTCACCATCGAAGAAAACAAACTATTTCACCAGTAAGTTATTTAAGAAGGCGTAAATACTTTTCTCATTTTACTTGGACCCAGCAACAACTAAACTGAGTTTTACTTCGGTGCTATGAAAAAGCCCGAGTTCACCTTTCAATTGGATATTTTAAGCGGTTAAAAACAAACGGGGCAAAGCGCATCCCAACTTAAATAACTTCACGGCGAAACAGCTTCGATAAAAAGCATCTTTTGTAAAAAGAAAAAAAATCAAAAAAAATCAACTGATCCTCCATCCTCCCAAGACACTGAGAATGGGCCAAAATCTGTCAGAAGCAGCGTAAACATTAATGTAAACAATCGACCGCTCTCGCCATCGTTAAATTCTATTGTGTCTCCAAATTTAGCTGTCGACTTGTATATGGATCACATATTCCTCTCCATACACATTCTGCAAATTTATGTAAGCCTCTGAGCAGGCATCGCTATAACAACTCTCTCTCTCTCTCTCTCTCTCTCTCTCTCTCTCTCTCCTGGTCAATACAACGATTACATGCGGCACCCTTGAATCCCAGGCGCTGCTGTAAACAGCTGAAGTGAGCTAGAACGTTAAGACGTAGTGGGCCAGCATAGTTCCATTTTTATGCCAAGCGGCTTCGCTCTGCTTAGTGTAGGTTCGTAGTTTCGTTACTACGCCAACAGTCCCGATACATATTGACCAGGCCTTGGGTGTGTGTGTGTGTGTGTGTGTTTATGAAGAAAAGGCAGCGTGGGTTTCCACCCCGATATCCGAAACACGGTGTTTTATCATGGCTACCGAATAATTGTCTGGAAAACATACTTGAATATTTGAATGACTTCCTTGTCATTTATAATACTTCGAATAGCGGCAAATGTCGGTCTCCGTAAAAGTATTGGAATGCTATTACCATAATATACGTCATTATATAACTTCCAATATAACATGTATTTTGATATATTCTATTATAACGATATACACGATTTTTAAAATAATAATATCATAGATATAATACGCAATTTACATATGAGCATATCTTTTCTAGACAATGACTAGACGTCTCATCTAACAAATAATCTAATCGAAATACCCTCGAGGATAATTAAATTGTCTTTCTGATGGAGACGTCTGGAGAGATAACATATACTCAAAACAGGATATCAATGTATTCTGATAATTTAATTTAATGTGCTTTGAAGATAAATATGTGACAGAATGATTCATTTTAGACTGAAACTTATTGCTATTTTGGGCTTACACACACAGCCAAATAAAAATATCAATAACTTCGTTATGTAATAAAAGAATATTACACAGTCGTGTCATTGGATCGCCATATGAATGGGCCTTAAAATTTAGACTGAAGGAATTAATATTGAGTGTAATTATAAAAAAAATTGTTCTATTGTCTTTAAGGGCATTTCAGTAACTATTGATTGTTACTCTGAGAAATGGGAAAATAAAATTTTCCGCTTCATTTACTTCAAGTACATCATAAAAATGGGTATAGAATCAATATATTGTATTTAAGTATAAGCAATACACAGAACACCTCAGGCTCACAGCCAGATACACGTTTTTATATTAATATTATCTACACTTATATGGTAATGCGTGTGTGTGTACATGCATGTATATATATATATATATATATATATATATATATATATATATATATATATAATAATAATAATAATAATAATAATAAAAGCTTAAAATTAATTAATTAATCAGGTAATTCATTAATAATTAATACTTTTACCAAGCAGTCGGTCCGTTAAAAAAACCTTTTATGTCACATTATACAGATATTCTATAATTATAACATTATTATTATAAACAGGGGTCAGCTAATTGCTTCGCCAAGCACTGATTTAGAAATATGAGCTAAATGCCTTTTGTACTACCATAAAGATGGCCTGGACTCTAACATACTTTTTTATGTAGGCAAAAAGAACAAAATAATGAATCCACACGACTCAGATTAGCTACATGCGCGTTTCTAGATTAAAGTAAAGTTATATTTACTTACTTATTTCTCATCTTCAATGCAGCATTTCATAATATAAATTTGAGAGCGTATGGATTAAATATGTACGCGATCAAGGGTCATCGCATAACCGATATTCAACCACACTCCCAAAAATATACAGCCGAATGTGAACACATTTTTATCCTCAATAGCCACGTTTGTATTACAAGTAATCCCGCAGAAACAGCAGTTTTCGATCAGGTAGTAAATTATAATCTCAATAATAATAAAAGGCTAAAATGAATTAATTAATCAATTAATTAACAATTAATAATTTTACCAAGTAGTCAGTCCGCTGAAATAATATTTTTAGGTAAAATTAAAGAAATATTCTATAATTATATACATGATTATAATCAAAGGGTCAGCGAATTGCTTTGTCACGAACTGATTTACAGGTACTGACGATAAATTTGTGTTCACATTCGGCTGTATATTTTGGGGAGTGTGGTTGAATATCGGTAATGGGATGGCGCTTGATCGCATACATATTTAATCCTAACACTCTCAAATTTATATTATTAAATGCTGCACCGAAGTTGCGGAATAAGTAAGTAAATATAACTTTACTTTAATCTCGAAACGCACATCTGAGACGTGTGGTTTCCATTATTTTGTTCTTTTTGCCTACGTCCAAATGTGGGATACAGTCTAGGAGATCTTTATATGCATATATATATATATATATATATATATATATATATATATATATATATATATATATATATATATATATATATATATATATATAGTTTTAGGGAAAATAACCAAGTTTCAAGAACTCATATATATGTGTGTGTGTGTGTGTGTGTGTGTGTATTTACATATATATATATATATATATATATATATATATATATATATATATATATATATATATATATATATATATATATATATATTTATATATATATGCATGTATACATATGTATATATATGTGTGTTTGTGTGTGAATGTATGTATTCTTTTATTCTTTTACTTGTTTTAGTCATTTAACTACGCCTTTTATCGAACAAATCAACACCAGGACTTATTCTTTGTAAGCCTAGTACTTATTGTATCGGTCTCTTTTGCCGAACCGCTAAAACATATGGAATGTGTTAGCTTTACTTTCAGTAAAGTTTGGTACAAAAGTGAGATTTTAACGTTTCGGGCAATGCTCCTCGTCAGACAGCGTAGAGCAGAAGATTTCGGAGTAGCAACATGCCCTCAAATAACGCGTGTGTAAAACTTGCTCATAGATCAGAAAGTAACATTCAAACCGCCCAACATTGAATATTGTTACAAAAATATGAATTCTATACCTAATGCTTATAAATTAAAGGCTTTTATTTTCTCAGTTCCCAATGTTTTTATTTAATAATATCGAATTCTAAATATTGCACATGTACTATTGTAGAATGATATTATATAACGACGTTTCAGGGAAGGCATATTTCATGTGAAACTGTTACATACAAACGTTACCAGTGACTGGATAACGTGCAACTATCGAATGCAAGGTGCGGAAATTATTCATACCGTTATTAAAGATGTAAAACTAAATATTCTACAACAGCGAGATATCTGCAATAACATCATAATGACAATTTCTGGAAATGCCGATTTAAGATAATCAAATATTCAATTAACTAATATATCTATAGGAAAATTGTATTACAGCTTTAAAGGAACTTAAGTTAAATATCAAATGCATTGCGAACATGCCACAATTGATTTAAATATCTTAATAATACTATAGCATTTACGGTGTGTATTTACTGAATAACGCTTTCTCTCGAACATGTATTCCAATTGCAAGCATGTCTAATTTAATGAATCTAACTGGAAATAGTTATTGTGTATTTAGAACTTCGGTTGAGGTTCCATTAGTAAACTCGACAGAAATAAATGTTCATTTCGGTATCAAATGACTTGGAGAATATATATGTGTGTGTGCATGATTGTCTGTATGATTCCTTATATGCATATGTGTGCGTGCGTGTGTGTGTGTATGTGTGTGTGTGTGCTCATGTGTATATATATATATATATATATATATATATATATATATATATATATGTGTGTGTGTGTGTGTTTGTGTGTGTGTGTGTGTGTGTGTGTGTGTGTGTGTATGTTTGTGCATTTATATATACGCACACACACACACATATATGTACACGTATTTATGAATTCACATATGAATGCGCATATATGTAACAAATTAAATATGTACATGTATGTACGCATATTTAGACGCAATATGCATGCATATATATGTATATAAACACTCGCGCATGCGCACACACACAGTCGTATGTTGTACACTTATAAATATAAATATATATCTTCATGCCTATACTTAATAGTTATATGTAATTTTCATATATACACGTACGTATAGCACATTTAACACTCAGACTCATACATACAAACATACATTCATATGCTCGCGCGCGCGGGTATGTGTATACAGATTCCTAGAGAGATACTTATGATACCTTTCATGCATAGAATAGGCTGCCTACCTTTACCTATCCAATACGGGAATAAAATTACCTTCGACCAAGATGTTACTAAACGAACCTTTTTGTGCGAATCTTCAAAGACCTTTCCTGTATTCTAGGCTACAGAAAATAATTAAAGCTATTGTGCTTCAGTGGCCAAATTTTTATTGAAAATAACTAAGGAACAAAATGGATCACCAATTAAATGGTAAAATGCTTGTTTCCGCAGACTCTATTTTCCAATAATTATCTATTTAAAAAATGTAACAGCTTTCAAATTTGAGAAAGATACCAACTGCGCTAGGTTATTGTTTTATGTTCAATGCAAGCGAAGGTAACTTTCGATATATAAGAAAACTTTATTGGTTGACTTTTGTATAAACTTCTCCGTTTTTATTATTACAATCGGAGTAGAGCGTCTTATTTCTCAATGATAATTTTATTTATAATTAAGCAACATGCTAGATCATAAATTTCAACATTTTCCGCCTCCGTAATCTGGATTCAAGTTATGTTAAAATAAATATATGTATGTATATATATTTGTATATATATGCATATAAATACATGTGCATATATATGTATATGCATATGTTAATATATATATGTACATATACACATGTGTGTATCACTCTCCCTATGTATATTTGGATATGTTTATGTATATACATATGTATATATATTTATATATGTATGTATATATACATGCATATGTGCTGTGTGGGTATGTTGTGTGGGTGTGCTGTGTGTAGGGGTATACATTCAATGAAATATATCTATAGTCGTGTGAGTATATGCCTATATTTGTGAGTTCAGTTATAAATCCTGCATTGATCTTTGTTAAATATATGTACAAGTTCGTTTATTTTTATGTAATATAGAGGAATTTATGTATTCCAATTTGGACGCAGTATACTCTACAGATCGCCTGGCTCAGATTTCGATGTGCACTTCTTGGACCTGCAATAAAAGTCCATCAAATGATTATATGAAGGAATTAAAATATAGTTATCACTAATATACAACACTTTTCCCGATAATTATTTATGAACAGTGTTAGTATAACATATATATATTGCGCTGTCTGAATATATATATATTTGATAAAATGATAGCACACTAGAATAAATACCTTAGAGATGCTGTGAACCAGAACGTTTCCAATATTAGATATAGCGAAATATATAAAACAACATATATTTTAATTCAATACCATATATGTTATTAAATTTTAAATTTCATTGCTATTGTTCATTTGAATGCGTTATTAGTATTTTTAGCCTTCGTGTAACGAATTCTTAAGAGAGCATGTTGAAATCCAATTTGATTGTTTACAATATTTGATACTGACCTAAGCATGGATTTTCGTATAAAATGAAATTATAGTAATATATCTCTAAGGCAAATATTACGCCTCGTGATACTTCAAAATGTTTTCGTGATAAAATGAGATTTGGAAATCCATTCAAAATATTATATTTTGGAATAATAACCAGAATTGTATTAAAGATGTACAAAAATCCTATTGACGTAGTATCGCAAGAGTCGATTGGTAACATCCAATTAATTGTTATACGCGGGGGAACCCAAAAGAAACCGATGTTTTGCAATATTATTTTATTCACTTAGATTTACATGTTTACACATTTATCGCTTTGAAATTATTCTCCATTTGAAGCAATGCATCATTCTGGACACGTATTTCAGAGTTCGAAACAATGCTTGAACTCTTACGAAGTGACACCTTTTAACGCCTACGTTGTTTTGCTCTTCATCCTTTCTACATCTGCATATTCAGTAGCACCTCTGCAAAACAAAGAGGCGCCACGTGGTTTCTAACGGTGGAAGCCTGAACTAAAACGGGTTTGTCTCACAGGGAACTTTTCCGGTAACTTTTGGGTACCCTTTCGACGTTATAAGACAGTAATATTTACGAAATTGTTATTATTCTAAATGTAATACACATAAAGCGTATGGGTTGAAAATATAAAAAAAAAATATCTTAATGGTATCTATTTGACCATGTAATAATCAACTTACGCTTATCAAGCAGCCGAGAGACCTGGAGCAGTGAAAGCATCTAATTAATGGATTGCTGAATATTGGCGGAAGGACTGTGTCTATCTAGCTGTCTGAATTAATGAGAGAACAATTAATCAAGCAATCAGATATTTAATCGGTTAATTGGTTAATTACTTCACTAGTAAATAGTTAACAAGTCGACTAATAATAATACATGAAGTAGAATAGAACAACCGCGTGTGCTTCGTATGTGGATATTGACAGTCATGAGGCACAAAACAGATGTGCATAAAATGCGTTTAAATAAGCGTATTCCGGATATAGGTAACCAACGTGTACAATACATCAATCTCTGGTTGTTTGGGATATGATAGCAAAAATAGCATTTGGTTTGGACAAAACGTTCGTTCGTTTATAAGTATTTTATAAGTAACTTACTTTAGTCTGTCTCTTGCGCATGAGCATTCGTTAGGTATTTGATACTTCATAATTGTTTGATCAGGACGAGTTAGGCTATATTCTCTGTGCTTGGGATCGCATGTAAACGGAGTCCAAAAGTGAACGATATAAATACATCGTTCGATTTTATTTCAAACCAAACAGGCACGAACGCCGGAATGTGGCGGAAATGGTTTTCAAAATTTCGTTTGGAAAACTTTTAAGTTTTTGCATATGCCTCCCATTGAAGTTTAACTGCGAAAAAATGAAGGAGTTAGTAGATACAAATCCCATTCTTCTACCATGATAATCGAAGACTTTCTGCAAATATCGAAATCGGATGTTGGAAACATATGCATCAAATATAGCTCACCTGGACCAAAGGATTCCCATTTGCGATTTGTTGAAAAAGTACGAAGACAGTCATCTTTCGAAGAGAAGAGTGACAGTGCATTGTTGCGCCATTCAAAACATTTTATGTTTTATTTTATTGAAACTTATAATGAAAAGTAAACAGTCCAAACAGACAATGAAATACCTCAAGAAGAAATGTATTTTTACTTTAGATTTGAACCTTTTTATATGTACGGAATAAACGTAGAAAGTCAACTCATTTATTAGAGTGCTTGTCACTTCAGTCCTTTGATTTATTGACACGAAATTGCGGCAAAGAGAGGTGAACATCAGTGGAATTTGAACACAGAGGTGATACGCATACTGCAAGAAATTCTGCTCGACGGAGTAACGATTTTATTAGACTCCCACAACGTTTTCCTCATTATAATAAAAAATGTAAGTGAATGAAAACAAAACAATATTGTGACCGACAAATTGATGCATGAAAGCAACAACAACAAAATGTGATGTATAACACGTGGAACTATCCCCCTCCCTTTGGTAATTGATATTCTTTAAATCATTCTGCAAGTGCTCTAGTGGGATTTCGATATCTACATTATATTAACATTGCGAAGCACTAATCAATGCAAGTTGATTCTATTAACCTATTTAAATTTAATAAAATGTCAAAATCGTATGTGAAATAGAAATCCGAATATTATATGGGAGATAAATTTATCGGTAGAATGGATAAATTTGTCTGTACAAATCCCTAGTAATACATGTTTTACACGGTGTTCTTTTATTCATTTACTCTTCGGCTGCATTCAGTATCTGAAATG
>NC_142939.1:4967317-4974817 GCF_046866305.1 Octopus bimaculoides | reverse complement strand
TTTCTTTTTGGTGAATATGTTTAAAATCAATAAGAATTTTTTCTACATAGAAGTAATTATAGACGTTGAAAAAATATTTCACTGCTTTACAAAATTAATTTGTTATATTTTTGGAAACTTTATAAGAATATCCAACCTTTTTTGCGACAATTTCTATGACGACGGGGAAGCTCTTTAAAAGGATAACTAGATATATCATTATTTACTAATTTTTAAAAAAAATTTTGTATCACGTCAGACTGCAATTAAATGTTAAAAATTCAGTTTAAACTCAGTTTGTGAATTTGGAAACTACTTGAAAGCTGAGGTATATGTAAAGCACTTATTCCGTTCCATTATGTCTATTTTTCGATGTAACATTATGGAATCGAAGAACCAGCTGCTTACGAGACGAGCAATTAACCATAAGATGTGCCATTAGTTGAGAGTTCTGTAAAAAATTGTAGGAGGAATATATTTTTTGAGTGCATTTGCGAAAGATCTTTTTTTTAAAAGGTTGATGCATTCCAAGGATACAATTACAATTACTAATAATAAGATTCGTAATTTTAGTATCAATGATGGTGATGATCATGATAATATTGAGAACTAGAGGAGAGTAGAAGGAAGGAGCGGAGAAAAACGATGCTGATAATGTAGGTGGGGATACTAAGGATGTAATTAATACCAACGATTATTGACATTTTGTTACAGTGTATATCAACTTAAGTTACGGACGGATATCGACGTTCTGAATTTAAATATCCACTGCAGCAAACTTTTACTTATTACCCGTAACAAAAAATAGATTAGCATTTAGACAGTAATATGATTTGTATTGTATATACCATGCATATGCTGATTTATTATCGGTTGGCAGATATGAACAGTCATCAGTAAATAATTCTAATGCCAAATTTATAAACGTGAGCCCACAACTCCTGTTACATTCATTAGTCTGACTGACAAGTAACAATGATGTCGAAACATCAGATATCCCGGAGTATCCTGAGCTAAAGCATTGGGTGTATTATGAACACACATTTCTTCCAAATGAGAAGTTGCTCTTTTGTGACAAAACGCAGTAGCAGTAACCAATATTAACGCTCAAATCTGTCAGAACATATGAGGAATAAACATGAAAGCCATCGCATTCTATATACTATCACCCCGAATTCCGGCACTACATTTATTGCATTTCAATATTTGATTCGTGGCACAGCATTCTGTATCTGAATCATTTCGTTTATGTTGTCAGTCATTGCTTGGGAGTGTGTAAGTTTATTGTGTTTGAGATTAGAGTGACGACTCTGTACATTGTATATTGGGTGGGACAAGCTGTTAAATGAAACTGCATGAACCATATTATCGAATTAGTTTTTCATTTGATTCCTTAATATAGCTGAGTCCCGATTCTTAATTTTTGTCCTCTTTTGCTTTTATATACAATTCTTTTCTGCTTCAAGATACAGTTTTTGATAAACGGTTGAATACTAATTCCGAGAAATATTTTTGCGAATGAATGAGAATGTCTATTGGGATTTAGAATTATTTAAAAAATATATTTCGTTGCAGACATGTAGTTTTATATTTTTAGCTGATGCTTAAATTTGAAGTGTAGTACTCAATAATCACAGTTGTTTATTTTGTTATATATGATTTATATTACACATGTCTACATTATGATGAGCTGTGAAGAATGATCAAACAACATATATATTTATTTACATGTAATTTCTGCATCTATCAATATGTATTAAAAAGCTTAATCACATTTTTTTTCTAATCTCTAAAACAAAGGCCATGACTCTAATGTCGATGCAATGTGGCTTGCTACATCGCCGAAATACAAACACAATCGGAAGCAATTGAGCAAGGCATGCCGTCCAATGCTGAAGGAGAATGATCCATCAGCCGCTTTACAGCAAGACATTTTTTACGAAAAGAAAACCATGGGAAATAGATTTATACAGACCGCGATTTGAACGCGAGTCACTGATGATTGAGAAATATAACGTGCGATAAACTATACACAAATAAATCAGTCAATTCGTGGTCTTTATTAATATTAGTAAGGCTATACTTACTAATACTGACCTAGTATTCATTTAATCATGTATGTATAAATATGTATAAACACTAATATTGGTGAGGGCGCCATGCGAATACTTAGTCAATATTGATGCCATGTTCGATGTGTATTATTCATTGTGCGTTTCAATTAACGCATGAATAATGAAATGCAAAGTAATTGATTTCCCGTAAATGACTGTTAGAGTAACTTTATACAAGGTAAATAACTAAGCAATTTCCTATATTATCGTTTGAACATCTAGGCAATTTCCATGTTGACATTTGAATATGTAAACGACACCTGCAACACAGGACCGATGCTTACTCATCAAAAGGGTTGCAAATTTGGCGCATTTTACTTGATAATCGCAAAACAATTGCCGTTTTAATGACATGTTCAAACATTTGTCTAGCATATGATTGTGAGTTCAGTCAAATGAGTTGAATTAAAGTATGTAAAATACATTTTAGACAGTAATGTAAATAGATTCATTGCTATTCAAGATTGCAATTGAAATTGTTTTGCTTAGAATGTCATGTTCGTATATTATAGGGAGTGTACTATCGGATATATTGCAATCGTTTTTATAGTTAGCGTTACGTTTGCATTAACATTCGTAATGAATTCAGATCAATAACATTTCACTTCAATGAAAGTTTGCTGTGAATTTTATTTTCACCGAATAAATCTACACAGCAAATTAAATTTCTAACGTTTAGGCATAGTAAATATAACTAATTCCGAAAGCAGAATCTGAAGCTGACACTATTAAACATTATTTTTGTTTTCACCGAAATTATGTGGATCGGAAGTGAAATTTTGTAACTGAGCAGTTTTGATGTGTTTGGTGATATATATTAATAGGATGTTGGTAGATTTAACTCACTAGATTTAATACGTGCTTATGTAACGTTCTCTCCATATACAAGGTTATTTCAATATTCTTCAAAATTATGAAAACGGTAAATTTGTCAGTGAAAGTTATATCAGGCGATAAATATCAGTCTCTTCCTCTCTCCCACTCTCTGTCTTTCAATCTCTCTCTCCTTTCTCCTCCCCCTCTCTCTTTCACTCTCTTAGATCCTCCAATGCTGTCAGAACAACGGGCAAAGAACCATTGTCAAACACCTCGATTGCTAGCCTTCCGCTAAGCTCCAATTGAGACAGCTACTACTGATTTCATATCATCTTGGAACATACCTTGGATTTCATATCATCTTGGGTCCGCGCAATTTGATCTGCCCCCACATTATTCAACATTTGGTGCTACCAATTACGTCTCTTGGTCTTCTTCTCGGTCCTTTTCCTCCATCCCGTGTCCATTCCACCAGAGGGATAGCCCGTTTGTGGCCCAAGTTTTGTCTTGCACTGCCAGTATAGTGCGCTCGCTCTCTCTTTCTAGCGTTCCATTCTTTTGTTTTCTTATCTATCCTTTCTGGACCTGCTCACAGTCACAGATACACATATTGTCAGCCGCTCTGGTACATGCTCAACTGGTTGAGGTCAAGTAACTGACAAGAGGTTAGATGGTTTTCAGCAGACAATTTGCTGTAGACCATCTCTTGCACAAAGACAAAATATGTACATTAAAACGTTATTATCTTTCCTATTATTATTGAGTGGGAGAGCCGTGCATGCCATCAAAGTGAGTCTAGAGTGAAATATACGAAACCCAGTATACCTATCATAACTACACGTCTCATAAGAGTACAGCAAGCACTTACAACACAATCATATGTGCACGACATGATGATCCCATATCGAGATAAACAGTGCATGACCTTGCAAGTGGAGTCCAGTTAGAATTTTGTTCAAGTGGAGTTGCCTATCCCGCTCAAAGGGTCTTTTAATAAGGTTTCTTTTATGATGTTCAACTATACACCAATATTTTCCAGAGGTGAAATATTAAAACATCAAAGAATTCCGCTCAACGCATAGCTACGAATCACCCCCTACTACTTCTTCTCGTGATCAGAGATGCATATATTGTCATCCAACAAGTGGCATGCTTAACTAGTTAATGTCAAACAACTGACAAGCAAATCTGTGGTATTGAGCAGAATATTTGTTGTAGCCCATCTTTTATACCAAGACAAAACAATGTACATGATAACACTTCCAATCAACTGAGATCACGTTTTCGTTCATTCATTCATTTATCAATTCTACTATAGATAAATATTATTTTCTTTTTAATCTTCTTAACCGCTGTTTCTATCTTTCAAATCTAACTGATATGTCACACATGATAAACTTAATGCTTTTCTACCCTTGAATGTTATAAAATAAGTACACTACCGATCTCACTAGAATTTGGTAGCAGGTTTTCATAATCTTTAGCGTCGTGAAAATGCTTTTCTACGAAAATGCAATATTCGTTTCTATGTAACACTATTTAGTATGAAATCTGTTCTAACCTTCTAAACATTTAATGAAATTTAAGCCATATCCTAAAGTTTGTAACCAAAACTTCCTTCAAATTAATATAAAAAGTTCTTTCAAATGATAGCTCTTCTCTAAAGATTTGAATTTTAGACATGATGTTTAGTTGAATACTAATTCAGAGGAATAATATTCTAATCTCCAATACACTTCTACTTATGTATAGTTATATCATCATGCAATCATCTCTTATAGAATAGTTTAATGGATATACAAACGGAGGAACAACAAATGTCAATAAGCCATTTTTGATTTTGTAACTAGTTTTACAGCAGATTTAAAAGTACGAAGATTAAAGAGGATTAGAATATTCATTTCAAATTTACATCGGCTCAAACCCTTTACCGGACTGTCATATCTTAACACGAGGCACAGCATTTCTAGACAGAAATAATAATATTAACGTTACTGAGGATATGCACAAATAAATAAACATTTGGCATATTTTAAATACAGAATAAAATCGGTAAGCTTGAGATCTTCAATCTGTTATATAAACTTCTAATATATTGTTACACAATAAGTTTTAATTTCAAAATTTATATATAATATCCATGAATAGAATATCTCACTTTTATGATTGATGCAAATCTGTCAGAACAAGATTCTCGTATGTAATTAATTTTTCGTTATTTCATCTGCATTTAGCTTCAAGCGATTCAACTTTCTGATAATAGGTGGTCGACGGACATTATTATAAACGTATTGATTTCAGACGCCGTGATGTCTTAGAATAAATACTAATTTCTGACATTTTCGGTAGGTAACTTGCCCGTATCCCGAATTGTCACGTTGGTATATTACTTGAAACTAATTTCTATCAATATTTTTACAATCATTTGCAAAAAGAAAGTGAAAAATAAAGAAACGAACAGTGTTTCTCCTTTTTTCATTATATGTATATTTTATGTTTCTTTTTTCCGAAATGAAAATTTTGCAAAGGGATTTAATTTAATTTTCATAAGTGCCAAAATTCCCCAAAGGCATTTCCGAAATATTTATGTTTAAAACACTTCAAACTGTTAGATTTCTTATCCACAATATACTTTCTAGCCTAAGAATGATTTACCTTATATAATCATTTTGCTTTCACTGTTTAATAGTAAATTTCAGAAACTGCAACCGCACTTTTGTTCAAGTACTCAGTATATCTTACCATAAAATTGGAAGTTATGGCCGTCTTATTTACATTTTTTAAATATTTTTGCTTCATTCCAGTAATGACAGTTCTTCGTGTTTCCAAAAGTCCTATACCTAGATCCTGATGCTATTATAGGAATAATTCGTTTGCATAGTATTGCTTCTACCTGCTTCACTTTCATAGTAAGCGTTTTGCACAATTACGTTAACAATATGTCATGTGACACCATTATTCTCCAATTATGTCCTTCCTTTTCTTTATTAATCGAGAAGTGTTTTAATTGAGGCTTTGATAGTAAATTTAAGTCTTCATTCGTTAATATTTATTTATTCTTCGATGAAAATATATTCTAATATTTCAGGTTATGTTCTCTAGACACTTGACTCTTCATAGCAATGACTCACTTGAAATATTTACTACGTTAATTTAATTATTATTAACATGCACATGATATGTTGTTTACGTTTTAAGTTATTTGCACATAATTGCGAAAGGACAAAGTTGATCATATTCCACAAGTATGTTTACGATGAGATTCAAGTAATACGAAACATATCAATAACATAATATTATATTCCTAAAGAATAATTTAGTCAATACATTCTAAATTTGTCTGAGTTAATGTTTGACATTTACGAATAACTGTTTGCATGTGGCACTTAAATATACAAGGCATTTATTTTTGCCCATCCAATAACAGAAATAGCTGTATTCAGTGACCGTATTCAATATATTAATCATAGGTATGGGAACTAAATTAATACAATAATGAACCATAGTCATAAAAATAACTGCGACATTGCTCTTTTTACTTCTTTGTAGACAAATTTCGGATGCTCATAACTCTAATGTCGTTGAATAATCGTTTGACGAGAGTGTAATGTTTAAACAACGAGAGAGTAAGAAGATAGTCGTTCAAAATCCTGATTGACAGTATTATATGAAACTTTAACTTAAACTCTTAAAGTGACTACTAGATTAGCCGAAGGATATCAGAGTCGATTATAATTCCACATTAAGCATCAAATATTTGCATACAGAAATTTCGTAGTTACGCGCTAATAATTTCGTTACGTATTTATATCCAATATACGTAATTAAAATAAACGGTATTACCCAAAAGCATATCCCTCAGTTTATCTTTGAAATAAATTATTGCATAACGGGAAAGGCACTGAAGCGACAATATTTTCAATTACAATGAATTATGGCTATATAAATAAGGATCATTAGAATATGAGTTTAACCATTAATTTTTATTTCCAAATCATACTGAGTTTAATGATGCTGACAAATGGAAAGATGGAACTGGTATCATAACTGCAGAATTTATTCAGCTTTCGCTTAAAATATATGATATATAATATATATATATGCAGACAGCCAGACACAGGGAGAGAAAAATGAGAGAGGAAAATATATACAGCCACAAACAAACAAATAATAATAACAATAATAATAATTCTCTAAAAGAAATGGAAAAACTTCCAAAATACAAAGACCTGGAAATAGAGATAACTCGAATGTGGAATCTAAAAACAGAAACAATTCCTATCATAGTAGGTGCCTTAGGTATAATAAAAAAATATTCAGACAAATACATAACAAAAACACCAGGACTTACAAATATATATAACATACAGAAAATTTGACTACTGGGTACTGCACACATTCTACGCAAAACACTTTCAATACAGTAAACATAAGAGCACCACAGCAAACCACAGCACATACCCAAGGCGCACAGAGCTGCGCTCGGTAGTGAAGTGAAAGCACGTTATAAAAATAAAACTACTGAACAATAATAATAATAATAATAATAATAATAATAATAATAATAATAATAATAATAATAATAATAATA
>NC_142939.1:4954817-4964817 GCF_046866305.1 Octopus bimaculoides | reverse complement strand
TATATATATACATACACATGTATACACGTTTACTTTACACAATTATGTTTCTAACATCTTGAGAAATATTTTCGAAGACTTTTTCTTATATTTTTTGCAATCAAATAGGAATCATATTCTGTATTACATCCTAACATAAAAATGTACATAGACGCAGAATGATTAAGATGTATATCTTCATATGTAATCGTACGGGGACGTAAGCACAACAACATCGATTCTCAAATGACGATGTGGGGACAAACACAGACACACAAACATATACCTATACAAATATATACGACACAAGACTTTTGTCGGTACAAGTCTATAGAAGAAGCCACTTGCCTAAAGTGTCACGAAGTGGGACTAAACCTGGAGCCATGTGGTTAGTAAACAATCTACGTACCAAACAGCCATTCCTTGTATGTATATATATATATATATATATATATATATATATATATATATATATATATATATATATATATATATATATATATATATATATATATATACTCATAGAATATACGTATTCATAAACACATAGATAGAAAGATAGATATAAATGTCTATTTCTATACACATGTGTGTGCGTGTTTGCGTATGAGTGAGTGTGCACGCGATGTGTGCGTGTGTGTGCGCAAGTGCGTATTATTTCATATAGCAGCAATTACGATTCAGAGGAAATATAACACCTTATGAATATATGAAATATATAGTGTAAAGATAAACATTAATTACACTCAATATTCTGAACGTGATAGTATCATATATTTTCAACTTTTAGCTATATGTATTCATGTAACGAATTAACATGTCATCGGATATCATTTGGTAACTGAAATGATATGGAAATTGTTATATAATTAAAATAAAATGGGTATAAAAACAAATATGCATAAATAATGATTAGCTGTTTAGAATATCTAGTTTCGGATAACCTAATGTCATATACATTAAAACTACTTAAGATGCATTTTGAAATTATATTATATTTATTATCTTGCCTCAATTATCAAGAATATAGCTCATACTAATATTCTCTCATTGTGTTTAACAGGATTTTATTCATATGTGTTACTGCTGTCTCTAAATGTGTATTACAGATAAGTGTTACTGACAGATGATAATATGCATGTGTGTACGTATGTATGTGTAACTATGTACGTATGCATGTAAGTATGAAGATATGTATGTATGTAGGTGTGTATGTATGTACGAGGTATGATCAATAAGTATCAGGAGCGTTGACATAGTAACGAAGCTAAAGCACGAAGAGTAAACCGCTTAGCACAGTGTGACCGTAAACGCTTGTGTAAAAACGCATGACGTTTCAACGTACCTGCTCACTTCTGCTGTTTACACCAATGCTTGGAATGAAGGTTTGTAGCGTGTGATCGTTGCACTGATCATGACAAAGAAAGTCTTCATGACTATACATGCTCAGAAGCCTAAGCAAAGTTGCACAAAGTGTACTGAGAGAAGTATATGTTTCGCACACAATTGTACGAGTTGCTCAGACGTTTCCAAGTTGGCCGGAAGAATGTCGATATTGACGAACGTTCCGATGTGCGTGCAGGTGTGAGGTGAAGACGTCCAATCATTATCAGTGACTTATCAGAGGATATGCAGATTAGTTAAAGTTCAGTTCGGTACATTATCACTAACGACTTGGGTATGAGACGCGTGTCTGCCAATTTTGTGCCAAAACTGCTTTCAGCTGAAAAAGAAAACACGCGCGTTTCAGTTGCAGTATAAAACACTCCTGCTGAAATTCATCTGATGGTTACATCCGAGTTCGTTTCTCTGTGTTTTGAACATTTTGACGAGTGTAAATTCCACCAGTATTACAAAGCATACGGATGTGTGTCTTCAATTAACTTATTTTTGAATTAAACCGTTAGTTATACACCGTGATTAATTAGTTACAATTACCGACACATGTTTCCGCTGCACACAGTATCAGAATTTGCGTATGCAACCCATTATATTCTGCTATGCACCTTCCTTTAGGGTCATTTTACAATTGTGGTCCGAGGTTAACTAAGTTTATTTATTTGCGGCAAGCTCATTTCATTACTCTACTATGTTTAAGATACAAAATACAGGTGATGGGTCTATGTTAAAACTTGATAAGGCAATAAAGTCTATTTCATATCTGACCCCTCGTTAGCCTTAGTTCCTGGAAGAATCTGAGAGTTGTAGTACTCGAATTATTATTTCTTGGAAAGTTTCTATTATTATACGGGGTAGGTTTGGCAATGTAATGCCATTTCATTTCACGAGTTGTTTTCCACAAAGCTTATATTATTACTCTCTTTAGCATTATTATTATTCGATATATTCCCTTTTCTGAAAGAGATTTTTCCATTCCTACTATCTTGTTTATTATTTTGCTATTATTTTTGCTTAGGGGTTTCACAATATATTATTTCACGTTTTTGTCCCTATCATTGCTTGTTTTGCACATTTTGCGGTTCGATCTGCTATATCTATTTGGGCTTTTTCGACTGGGTTCTCAATACACCTATACGATTTTATTATTATTATTATTATTATTATTATTATTATTATTATTATTATTATTATTATTATTATTGACTTTTGTTTTGCATTTGTACAAGTTGGATCCAAGTCTCACCCAGAGACCTCAAGAGACAACAAGTTAGAAGTTCATGTAGGTGTTATGCCTAGGGTACCATATATTTGGATTTGTACAGTTTTGTTCAAGTGAATGTTTAAGAAACCATAAGAAAATTATGTTTGCTTTAAAATTTGAGATCACATAGACAGTATTTTACGTAGGATATGGGCAGTTCCCATGAGCACTATCTTTTGGACTTCAGCCATTTTGGGGTTTCCTGGTATCTGAGCTAGGTAGTAATCAGCCCGTTTCGCTGTCATTCCCAGGGCACCTATGACAATAGGTATTGTTTTCGTCTTCAGATTCCACATTTTGCTAATTTCTATTTCAAGATCTTTATATTTGCTCAGTTTTTGGTAGGTCTTGACAGATACGTTTATATCAATTGGGACAGTCATATCAATGAGGAGGCATGATTTTTGTCTGAAGTCTTTCAGTATGATGTCTGGCCTATTTGCGTCTATCTTTCTGTCAGTTTGAATGGTGAAGTTCCAGAGGAGTGCGATGTGATCATTTTCAAGTACTGGGGGTGGTTTGTGTTCCCACCAGTTTTTATCATGGGGCAAGTCCAGGTTTTTGCATATTACCCAGTGAATATATTGTGCAGCTCTATCATGCCTGTTGAGATACTCTGTAGGCGCAAGCAGACTGCACATGGAGACAACATGATCGATGGTCTCATTTTGTTGTTGGCATATACGACATAATGGGGAGCTGCCGTTCTTTAATATGTTGGCCTGGTAGTTCTTTGTAGGTAGGCATTGATCTTGGGCTGCTATGATAAACCCCTCTGTTTCTGATTTCAATCCAGAGGCCATTAACCATTGGTGGGTAAGGGCTTTGTCAATATCTGCATTATTCGCTCTCTTTGGGTATTTGCCATTGAGAGGTTTTCCATGCCATTTTTCAGTCATAATAGCTAAGGCAGCAATTTTAGCACGGGTTTTCAAGCGCTTAGCTTTTTCTGTAGGTGTTTCTAGTTCGTCTAATTCTTGAATTTGTTGCAATTGGAATTCACTTAGATATTCCTTTGCCTGTTTTGTTACTGAGTAAGATGCTTTCTTGCTTTCATATTTTAAGACAAGTTTTAGCATCCAGTCCTCAGAGTTTTTCATATAGGTGTCTAGGCCAATTGTGGCTACCTTCATTGATAATGCCAGCTGTAGTAGTCCTCGACCTCCCTCTTTTCTTGGCAGATAAAGACGTTCTATATCTGCCTTAGGGTGGTGCATTCTATGCATTGTCAACAGTTTTCGTATTTTTCTGTCAACATTACATATTTCAGTAATTGACCAGTTAACGATGTTGAAACTGTAAGTCACGACTGGTATGGCTAGAGCATTGATCGCTTCGATCCTGTTTCTCGCGTTCAGCTCTGTCTTCAGTATTGCTCTCACCCTGCGATAACATTCTCTTCTGATCCTTTCCCTCATCACTGAGTGCTTGATATTGTCCCCTTCAATTACCCCTAGGTATTTGTAGCTCTCCGCTGGTTCTAACTCTTTTATGACATTTTGCTGGTCAAGGTTCACATTAGATGTATTTGTCATTTTTCCTTTGATAAAGATAGCGTTTGCACATTTATCAAGGCCAAATTGCATCCTGATGTCATCACTGAATTGTTTAACAATCGCTAGTAGGCCTTTGAGTTGTTGGTCATTTTTTGCAAAGAGCTTTAAATCATCCATGTAAATGAGATGATTTATATTTTTATCAAATATTTTATAACCATACTGTGCATCATTGAGCAATTTTGAGAGCGGTATTAGGGCTAGACAGAAGAGGAGTGGTGATAGTGAGTCACCCTGGAAAATGCCACATGAAATTCTTACATCTCCAGCATTTAGAGATTCATTGTCATTGTTCAACATCAGTGTGGTTCTCCATGATCTCATACTTACAGATAAAAAGTTTCGCAGAGTAGGAGCTATTTTATACATTTCCAGACATTTCCTAATCCAGCTATGTGGTAGGCTATCAAAGGCCTTTTTATAGTCTATCCAGGCTATTGACAAGTTTTTGTGTCGCTTGTGACAATCTTCTAAGATCATCTTATTGATGAGTAGCTGATCTTTACAACCATAAGATCCTCGTTTACATCCCTTTTGCTCATTAGGGAATAAGCTACTTTCTATTAAAAAACTATAGGTGTACTCGGTTAGGACAGATGTTAGCGTCTTATACATTGTTGTTAAGCAGGTTATGGGGCGATAATTTTTTGGTTCGTTTGTTTCCTCATTTTTTGGAAGCAGGAATGTTAAACCATTAACTAGCCAAGAGGGCATCAAACTAGGATTTTGCAAAACATCGTTGTAAAGTTTTGTTAGCAGTTCATGGCTTTCTGGGAAGGCATTCAACCAGAAGTTAGGAATTTTATCCTTTCCTGGAGACTTCCATTTGCTTGACCTCCTGAGAGCAGATCTTATATCTTCTACCCTGACCCCCTCCCACTTTTGCTCCTCTAAGGAGTCTAGGTCTGTAGCTATTCTATCAATCCAAGGGGCCTTTTCATTGTGTGTTTTATCTTCTGCCCAGATTTTATTCCAAAATTCTTGCACTTCTTCTTTTGATGGGACAGACTTTATTGTTACTGGTGTTTTCCCTATCTTCCTGTAGAAATTTTTGGGGTTATTTTTGAACATGTTATTATCTCGGAAGAATTTAACACGCTTTTCATACCTTGCTATGCGGGCAGCTTTAGCACATACCTTTTGCTTGATGGTTTCTATGGTGGCATCAATGTCAACTATGGTTTTCATGTTATATTTTTTCTTTAGTTTTTGGGTCTTTGTAGGTTTGATACTCTTGTCAAATTTAAGGTTTTTCAAACATTCTATGTCAGATCTAAGCAGCTTAATTTGGTGTTGAATGCGTTCTTGCCAAGAAGGCTTTTTGTGGGAGTGTTGTCTTTTTCTAATCTTTTCACCACATAGAATCGTTGAGATTCTTGCGGATGCATAGTACAGGTGGTTGAGATCTGTAATATCAACATCATTAGCTGAAATTATATCCTTAAGTGCAAGGTGGATTTTACCAATTATTTTCAGGTTTTGGTTAGAATTGCGAATTTTGAGGAGAGTGTCGCGTTCATTCATACTAGTTTCTTTAATTTTCAGCCATTCAATCATGATTTGATTTTTTAGATCATGTAGTTCTGTTGCGTCGATTTCTGTATGACTTCCTTCATCTATTTGATTTTCACCTGCCTTAGTGTTTATGGTTGGTTCAGAGAGTATTTTATTTTGCCTATCAGTTACCTTAACTCTTTCAATTATTACTGTATTTTCATCAGCCTTGGGCTGGTTTATAATTATTTCCTCTGTAGTATCTTCTTTAGCTGCAGTTTCATTCTTTTTATCCTTTACTGCTTGCTTAATTTGGTCAATCTCTACTTCAGTTAGTAATTTTTTTTTTATAATGTTTCTTCTGACGTTGGCAAGTTTATTACTGTCTATGTAGGGTCTTACTGCAAGGTGTTTCTGTCTCCAGTTTAAGTAGGTTTGTACAGTATTAGATTTATCTGTAGGGAAATATATGGCACGGTAGAAGGCTCTAAGAACTTCTTTATTATCTTCCCTAGACCATTTTTCATTCTTTTTCTTTTGGTTATTTGATGACGAGCATGGATGGCCATCTGTTGGAATATTCCGGTTGTGGGGTACTTCCAGCTCCTGTGTGTCGGGAAGATTTGAACCAGTAGCAGATTTCTCGTCTCGGATCTGGTTCATTATCCGAGTAAGTGGTCCTTTATAATACGGTCTATGACCATTGCGGTTTATATTTTGTTTTATTACCAGTGAGGCATAACAAGCTTCGACGTTGACGCTAGGGGACGGATCTGTCTGTTTAGGGTAAGTTTTTTGAGACAACACCGTCTCCGAGCTTTCGTGACGTAGCTTCTTAAGGCTAGCAGATCTATTTCGAGTGAGTGGCCCTTTGTGATTCGGTCGATAACCACTCTGGTTTGTGATCTGCCTTGTTATCTTTGAGGCATGACGAGCTTTGGCGTTGACATTCGGGGACGGATTTGTCTGTTTAGGGTCAGTTTTTTGAGACAACACCGTCACCGAGTTCTCAGCATGTAAACATTGCTCGTAGCGTAGTTTTTTAAGGCTAGCAGATCGGTATTCATCTGTATTTTTTTTGTTGATAGATTTATCTCCAGGCATAGTGTATTTTTGTGTGTGTGTGGCGTTTTAAACTTATGAATGGTTCACTGTCTGTATTTGTTCACAAAATGAAAATAAACAAAGAAGAAAGAAAAAAAGTTTTGGTTTTGCTTCGTTTGTGATATGTGTTTTCGTATCCGTAAGTGTGTCCTGTGATTTTTACGTAGTTCTGTAAACATTAAGATGCATGTGTAGTTCTATGGGTATCAAAACGTATATATCATTGTGTACACGTTCAAGTGTATGCGTAATTATTCAATATATGTACTTACTATTTTGTTCCATTTCTTTTTTTTTATATAGTTTGTAAACTTTCCGGTGTTGGTTTTGCGTGTGTGATCGCACGTGTTTCATTGAGACATCGTGCATAGGAGGTCCTGTGCTTTGTATTGCAGTGAAATTTCATTTTTTTAGAATAAAAAATATTCTTAAAAAAATTATCTTCGTTAAAAGACCGCTTCCTTCAAATCTTCCACCGGTTCTTTTGGCTAATTCCATCGATGTTATTGGATTAGATATGTTTTTGTATAGGGAGCCCGGTGTAGCACATCCATGTTGTTATTCAGCCCGGTGCTATTCTTTTCTTATTATTATTATTATTATTATTATTATTATTATTATTATTATTATTATTATTAATATTATTATTATTATCATTATTATTATTATTATTATTATTATTATTATTATTATTATTATTATTATTAATATTATTATTATTATCATTATTAATATTATTATTATTATTATTATTATTATTATTATTATTATTATTATTATTATTATTATTATTGTTAGTGGTAGTAGTAGTAGTATAATTATTATTATTATTGCTCTTGTTGTTGTTGATGTTGTTGGTGTTCTCTGTTTTTATTAGCAATAATATTTCGAATGGATAAAATGAATAATTTCTGATTTTACGTAATTTCTTTCCTACCTGTTTCACAGAATTACATTACAAGTATTGAATCACAATTTCGTTCAGTTAAATCATCAGTGTTGTTGTTGCTGTTGACGTCGAGAGAATTTGAAATGTATTAAGGTGATGTACTTTTTTTTTACAATAAATTGTTCCTCAAATTGACCTGATAGTAATTGAGGAGGCTCATAAAATATCTGGATAATTTTAGGTGTTCAACGATCAATATTCTTCTCTGTCTTAGATTCGAAGTATAATTTTTCCCACACTAACGTCTAATTTTATAATTTTGAATTTTAAAAAAAATGTATAAATTGGGGTTAATGAATAATGACTAATTTCAATAATATCTTCTCTTTACGCATGTTGCTTAAATATATCATTAAGCGAGCCATCGCAGAAGAAGCTATGTAGAATATTTCAAATTCAGATTCTAGATTTAATCGAGTTTGAATATGTTTCTCCATATCATGTGCAATTTTTCCTTGATCCTCTTTCATTTGACCTCATAATTCTGTGTTCATATCCAATATTTTACTCTTGCATTCCCATTGCTTCAGTGATACGACTGTTTTGAAAATTCGTGCTCGTTCTCATCTCATGGCACACAAGATTTTTTTGTCAACAACAACAAGCAAGAACGCCCTACACTTTCAGTAATATTACTCCTTTTAGAGGAGTAAACGTTTTAAAAAACTTTAAATTTAAAAAACCGTGGGAACGTATTTGCCACCCTAATACATACAAGGAGATTCTTTCAGTTTCAGTCTGCCAAATCCACTCACAAGGCTTTGGTTGGCCCGAGACTATAGTAGAAGAAGCTTGCCCAAAGTGCTACTCAGTGGGACGGAACTTAGGACCATGTGGTTGGGAAACAAGTCTCTTACCATACAGTATTTTCTGCGTTGTTAAATATTAAATATTATTTTGTTGGAGAATGATAGATATTTATGCTTTCCTAACGCTGCGTTAATCTATGGGCATAGATAAATGTTGAGTTTATATTTGTTTACGTTGGAAATTAAAGTGATATTTGTGCGTATTAATTTTGAGCAGGCATATGTCTGTGTTCTCGATACAGAAATGTTTCTGCCCTTTCTCAGTTCTACACCGATATACATGTTTCAGTGTGAGAGTGCATATATATGTTCATGGGGATGTAGACTTATGCAAATATAAACATGTGCCTTTGCATATCCACGAATAATAAATTTTCCTCAGTATACCAGAATATATCTAGAACTAACGCGAAAATAATTATATTTATATAATATATGTGGTTATGCTCCTATATGTGTGTGTATGTGTAACAGTGTGTGTGTGTGTGTGTGTGTAATAGTGTGCGCGTGTGTGTAAAAGAATATCTATCTTTCTTCGCTTGCATCAACAATCACACAAAATAAAACATGCAGACTCACACCCAGAATCTCACTCACATATCCATACGAATTTATGTGTTAAAGTAGCGAATGATGCATGAAAAATCAAACCTATCGGACTTACTCGAGGAGATGGTGTTATTTGTCTTTCTCGTTTTTATTTTTCACAAGAAATATTTCTTTCTGTGTTTCTTATGTTTACCACGTATATCAATATCGATTATTTTACTCATATATTCCCCAACATCAGTCATATATATATATATATATATATATATATATATATATATATATATATATATACCCTCTGATTATTTATTTCTCTAAAACAAGTTTTACATAGACTTCCTCATGAAACATTTCCTCACGAAATTTTCAACATTGATTTGTGATGCCCATTCATTATAAAGTAGTAAGAGTTTATATACATAGTATCCGGTAATCCAGCATAATGCATATGCTCACCCAGGCATACAAAAGCAAGTATATATTATTCCTTCTAGATATTCATTCCCCTTACAGAAACGAATGTAATAAATCCCTTTATTTAAAAAAACAATAATATTTTACTGTGTTTATTGTGTTAGTATTTTTGATATTACAAAATGTTTTCTAGATTTTGGGAATAAGCAAAAGGTGTTCAGATGGTACTGGGGAAATGTATTCGACATTCGTGTGTATGTATGTGTGTGTGTCTGTCTGTCTGTCTCTGTCTGTCTCTCCGTATGTATGTATGAGTATTTATGTATGCATGTATTTAATTATGATTGAATGTACATCTATATACTTATGTATATATGTACGTATGCATGTATATATATATACATATATATATATATATATATATATATGTGTGTGTGTGTGTGTGTGTGTGTGTGTTTGTATGTGTGTGTATGTGTATGTGTGT
>NC_142939.1:4909817-4949817 GCF_046866305.1 Octopus bimaculoides | reverse complement strand
ACTGATAGTATTGCCCGACTTAAGAATGTGGACGTCTGACAAGATTTCAGGTTCCAAGTACACTTTCTCAAACTGTGCTTGATCTATGACTGTAGCTCTGTCAATGAGAAAAGATGCCGAAAACCCCATCTGACTATTGCGAGATGTCCAGCACTAGTGCTGACAATTATGAGATCCCCGGCACTACTACGGTGGTGTCACTGCTTACGCTGACACTAATGGTCACGCGGGAAGACATTCCAGGTATCTAGCATCCGTAGCGATGGATAAGGTCCACTACACAAACTCCACCGCTACCAAACAGTTAAACACTGTCTGTCCTACCCATCCCCAAAGGAAGGCGGTGGGACAATCTTGACAATGGATTCAGCCGACAGTCGGAAACGTCGTATTCGCAGCAGCAGGTAATCGGCATTTAGGCTTTTGTTGTTATTATATTGATGGAAAAGATGTAAAAACAAAACGAGGAACGCAAGCAGGAACAAGTAGTAGTGGTGGTGGTTGCAGTGGCATTATTATCATCATCATCAGTAGTAGTAGTAGTAGTAGTAGTAGTAGTAGTAGTAGTAGTAGTAGTAGTAGTAGTGGTAGTAGTAGTAGTAGTAGTGTAAAAAGGAAAATAAGTGAAGAAAAGAAGAAGAGGAAATACATTAATAAATGGTCAGAAGGTCAAGAATGACGAAGATTGGTCAGTTTATTTAGCGAGACTCTTATCCCATTTGACCTATTATAAGGATGCGAGGAAGATCTGAGCACAAATGGATTGGGAGTGTAATTAAAATCAAGTAAACAAATAGTTGTATTAATTTCCACATCGGCAATTATACCCGAGAGAACAAATAGAATGTCTAAATGTATCTCGAAGAAATAACATCCAATTAATTTCAAGTCACTGACTACATTATTAAAATGAATTTAAATTTTGTGCAATGCATTCACTATAAGTAAAAGTGTCTGCGCGCGCATACACACACACACAGCTGTCTATTTCTCTCATGCCGTTGGATAGCCCTGTATATATACTCATGAAATTTGCATTCTAATTTCTTTCCGTTCCATGTTTTAGAAGTGATTATATTGGAAACGTTTAAAATATTTCCTTTCTTTCCAATTTCCCGGGCTTCAAAATAATAATTTTGTTTGTATATTTTTACCTCGTCTTTGTGATGTATTTATCGTCACATTCACCTAAATATTTACGTTCAAAGGTGTGCTTAAACAATGTTATCCTGGGGCTAAACATTAATATCCACAAAGCAGCGAAGATGAGTGTAAGTTGCTGCTCAACAATTAGAAATAGCTGCTGAATTATCTTATGTTTCGACATCACTTCTGTGATAGGTAAATAGTATATTGGTCAATGCCCTCTTAAATATTTTTCTGAAAAACCAAATGATCACTTCTAAAATATGGTTTGGTGACGGCTCTTCTCAATCAGTACTGGATTATGGACAATTAACAATGCTTTATACTTATATTATGTCTTTGCTTATCTGATTTTATGGAATATTTACTGTGCCAAAACAAGAGTGAATACGGGAAACACGTAAGAAAGGAATTGAGTAAACAAAGAACATAAACTAAATATAAAATAATACTCTACACACCACAGCGGTAGCGACAAGGATAAAATCAATCGTTGCTGGTCTAGAATTTATGGGAAATGCCATAGTATGAATGTCATGCGTTTATGCTTTCAAGCAAGTGCAATATATATGTCAGTGTCCTTTCAAGAGATTAATAACTACAAGAAACTGCAATTCCTATTACTAGCGTCAGTGAAAACAAAATGAAAACTGCACGCCAATGAATGATGGACGGAGAAATAATACTGGATGTTTTATTATAAACCATGATTGACAAGAGGCCCAAAGAAAAAAGTAATCATTCCATATTAAGACTGAAAACAGCGCAATAGAATATATCTCGAACAAAACACTAATCAAACAACATTACATAAACACCAACCTGTTTCGTGGTTGAACCCACAGTGCACACTGAAAGTAATACGACATAACAGACCGAACAACAAAATACATTTCGATACTACAAAACACTGTTCAGAATTTCCATAAATCCTAAACTGTGGTAATTAACGCATGGCAGTACCAAATCAATAAATTTGATTGATTTTAAGTATGTATTTTTCTTTTTCATTCCTTCAACCATTTGAATGGACACATGATGGGGAAAATGCTGTGAATTGAAGCTCTATCCAGTGGTATACGTATAAAAGATCTTGGAATAAGAAGCTCCCAACATTGGAATTGAAAATTATGCCAACCACCGTATTGGACGGCACTCAATATTACCACAGATCCCGTGTTCTGAAACTACTAAGAAAACTGTATTGTGCTATCTTGTATTTCAAAGGTCCACATCTATTCAACGTTCTGCCAAGTAGCTTCTAGCACTTGTGAGGTGTGTATGGGAAGGTCTTCAAAGAACTTGTGTGAAATGGCAGTCAAACCCACAACGTAGCAAGAGACAGAAGAAAAACCTGTTCCGTCCGACGCACTACTTCACCAGAAACTGTACAGAAAAGAAACCCAAACACTGAAAAGTTGTGTTCCAGCATGGGCTCAGCTTCTAATTGAAACCAGTAAGTCATAGCACGCACACACATACACGCACACACGCACACACACGCACACACATGCACACACACACACACGCACACACGCACACACAAACAAAAATACGCACACACACACACACATATAGTATTAATAGTAATAATCCTAGTATGGAATTTATGAATACTGTACTGCATCGCTACGGGAGTTTCCACAAATTACATGTTTCTAAAGATCTTCCTCGATCATAAGAAATATATAAGTTGAGGAAACGCGCATAGCAATGCATTAAATTATTTTCGAATTCCATCCAAGGCTTATTATTATCATTACAATATTTATCGTACATTATATCGGTATAGTTCGATGCGACACCAAAAACCTGGTATCGCCAGCTGGCATCATTGGGCTGTACCCGGCATAATAGTATAGGAGCTTTTAATTGCCTATTCAAAACGTTTCACATACACGAATTTAAAGGATATATATAAAAGACAGCCACATAGATTGCATATCTGACTTGGACCACCAAGAGATTTTGTCAGTTTTCATGTCATACGGGGTTTTCTTGGGCCAATAGTTGAGGGTAGTGCAGTGTAAGCAGCATCCACTGAAAAACTATTCATCTGCACAGATACTTCTTGTACACTAAATCTGAGTTTCAACACACACGCATACACACACACACACACACATATACGAGCGCGCGCACGCACAGGCACACACGCAAATATATATATTTACTCTTTTATTCTTTTACTTGTTTCAGTCATTTGACTGTGGTCATGCTGGATCACCGCCTTTCGTCGAGCAAATCGACCTCGGGACTTATTCTTTGTATGCCTAGTACTTATTCTATCGGTTTCTTTTTGCCGAACCGCTAAGTGACGGAGACATAAACACACCAGCATCGGTTGTCAAGCAATGCTAGGGGGACAAACACAGACACACAAACATACACACACACACACGCATCACATACATATATGTATATATATATATATATATATATATACATATATACCACGTGCTTCTTTCAGTTTCCGTCTACCAAATCCACTCACAAGGCGTTGGTCGGCCCGAGGCCAAAGTAGAAGACACTTGCCCAAGGTGCCACGCAGTGGGACTGAACCCGGAACCATGTGCTTGTTAAGCAATATTAGAGGTAGGTGACGGGATTCTTTCGGTATCCGTTAAAGAAATCCACTGGTATGCCTTTGATCACCCCTAGCCTAAAACAAAGGAAGAAATGGTATCACACTATGGAATTGAAAGAAACTTCTTACGATACAATCGCCACCAACACACAATAATTTTACATTGAATTAAAAATATTTATATTAATAAGGTACACGGTAACAAAATACTTAGAACATTCTCCAACTAAAACTGTACCTTTGTCGCTATGCACCACTGGAATGCTAAGCGATTTGAAATACAAGAATTTGTCTGAAAGGACTAATCAATAGTACAAAAAAAAGCTGCTGGGTTTTTTTCTCAGTAACCGAAAGAAAGCGTTGCATTATTTCTTTCTTATTTCTAAGTTTAAATCTAGCAGGGTATTTGGCATTCATATTGTTTTTAGTGGATAGAAATATAACAGTTGAGGTTGGTTGATCGGCACAATCCCATTCACTAATGCAAGACACATCATGTCGGGATCCGGAAAAAATCCTTCAATGTCAGACGCAGCGTCTCATCGATTACATTAGATAGCGAGTTACATCAACTAACAATGACAGTGTGTTAAGGGAAGATAAAGGCTACTGTAGAGAAACAAAATGTTTTATGCATAGTGCGTATTCGAAAAGCATTATATAGAAAAACATCTTTACTTAATACCCGCAAGTGACACATGAAAATGTATATTAATAAATCGACACAAAAAATACAAACTTTCAAACCATGAATAGAAAAAAAAACCCCAAAGAACTGAATATAGCAGTAGAAAGTATCAAACATACCACACAAATGTTAATAAAAATTATGAGATATTTTTTAATGCGCCAGTGAAATGGACTGGAAAGAAAATTTCAAATAACTGTTTGTAGGAAAATTATTTCTACTAAAACATTCTGAAAAGCGTTTTCTCTTATATTCCAACAGGGCCTCGTGTTTTGCACAAACCTGTCAAAAGTTTCCACTGAGATACTTTGGTAAAATGAAGTGGAAGATATATTGGGGCAAATCCTACGCACGCTAACATTGGCAGAACTTATATAATATTTATAATTTATAAATCGATAGCTACAGTTTTTTAAGCCATAGCAAATATCAATATATACAGAAAGACTTTCAAAATTTTATACTTGACATAATTTCTGGTAAATAAAACCTATATTTACGAAGCTAAATCTAGCAGATATTAACATACTGAATAAATGAAGTAAAATTGATGTTAGAAAAATTTAGTTACGGCCTCCTTGAAAACGAAATCCATGAGAGATAAAGATGGAATTTGGAAATAAACTCTGTATATAAAATTGGTAAAATGTAAAATGAAGGCATGGAATGAGTCAAAGCCATTAGCTTATAAGATGATTAAATAATACTAATGTAATATAGCAGCACTCGATGAATAAATAAAAGATGAAAATCAAAATGCGACTATTTTCCATACAGAAGACAGTATTCGTTATGCTATCACACATTTTGGAGAGATCCCATAGTCGATTGGATTTATCCAAGTAGCTGGCACTGCATTACACAATGAATAATACACGAATGTGACATCGGTTTAGGTATTAATCCAAAAGTAAATCGTAGCTATTAAATACTAGAGATTTTGAAAGGAAATCAGAGTAAAGAAATATTCATATAATAAGCCAAGCAAACTACAAAAATATAAACTGCTCACAAATAATATAATATTCTGGATGATAATTTGTTAGATTACAGTGTATTTGCAGAGGAGTAAAATGATTCTGGAAAGAGATGTATGAACATAAAGGAAAAGCTATTGGTAAACAGAGCAGTTATTGAAGACCAAAGAAAAAGAAATGAAAATCTAAGTATAGCGTTTATCGATTTCCAGAAAGCTTTCGACAGGAAAACTTTCCACTGATGAAGTAGATAATTTATATGAACAAATCGTTTCCAAATCTAAGACAGTACATCAATCATGACATGTCAAAACGTATAACACCAATAACACTGCAAGATGAAGAGGTGATAAAAAAAGACCAGTCTTCTCAATATATATAAAAAATGAATTGTTCAACGAAGTTAGTTATTGCCACTATTTTTCAGTCAAGATCTAATTCCACTAATATATCTAATGAAAGAATCAAAGCGTTAGTGGTTACAAATAATGCGGATGGAATAGTTTGAAGTTACATGCGAGATTTAACATGATATACAAGTAACTCGTATTTGGGAAACATACTGAATGTATGACTCAACGAGAAAACTCAAGCAACTTAGCTAGATTCACAAGAAATAGCTGGCAATTCTCTATAAAATGTACAAACAATCATCTTGAAGATGGAATAGTTAGTTCATATCAATTAGTCATCAATAAAATCTCTGGAAAAATAATGGGTTTTGTCAGCTGACATGTAAGGGTCATAGCTATACCTTGAAGAAACTAATAAAAACATAGTGAAACTGCATTCTTCAATGATATGGAAACTGGTAATGCTTTGGACGATATGTGAGGAGGAAATATATGAGGTTATTAAAATTCAAAATATTTTGATAGATTGGAAAATGAGAAAAGAGTCATGGAAAAATGCAGTGAGCGACGATTTTTCAGAGCCGTCAGGGAGATGAATAGAAGTACTTGTGTTGTTTATTCCCACTGTGTGTACCGTAAGTTCAAATTCCGCGGATAACAAATTTGTATTTCATAGTTTCTAGAGCAATAAAGTGCACGACCAGCACAATGGAAGTAATATACCAATTCCTTGCATTCAAACGGGAAGACGTCAAAGCGCATTTGCAAAGATTTGTTAATCTGTGGCTTTATATTGCGCAATATTATGATGTGGATATACAATGTTTATATATATGTGCAATTTCAAGTATTTCACTAAAATACTTTCCCAAGACTGTCGAATCGGATAAGAATTTTCGTGATTCGGATACGTTGTGTTATGTGACGATATGATGATCATTCGAATCCACAGCATAACATGTCTGTGCATCTAATTTCTGGGCATCTAGAACGGCTTAAATTGCAATGCGTCCTTTTTATTCGGATACATTCTCACGTAATCATCATAAGGAATATTGACCCTTAAACTTTGGAAAAAGGATCGCATGAATACATATGCAAAACGGAATCGTTATTTAAGAGTACTTTTCATACAAATTTTCAATTTAATTGCCGTCTAATAAATGTCAACCCCTTGCACAATTAAATATACATGCTTATTATGGAAAATTATCGCACGTCAACTTTTGTTTAATGATCGCCACATCATTGTCAATTTTTGAAACATCAGGTGATGATATTTAACAATCAAAGGTTAAATGTCGATAACATTTCTAAATATTCATTTGTGTCTTAAAATATCTTTAAGTATATTGCCTACTAGAAATTTGGTGAAAGTAAGATTTCGTTAGTTAGTTGTTTTCCATATGAACAGATATCTCTCACACAGGAGCAGATAGTTGACGAGCGCTTTCATACCATCAAACCCATCTCTGTCGAGGGATTTGCCCTTCGATGGACAGGTATAGATCATTCAGATGTTGGTAATGCCACGGCTAACTCTCAATACCATATCAAAAGACAGGAAAAATGTCAGATACACGTACATTCAAATACACGAAGCCCAATACACCCATCATGACTACCCGTCTGACAAAGGTACACCAGGCATCACACCGTACGTGCGCGACACGGTGGTCTTATTTCAAGATAGACAGAGCATAAGCTTGCTAGAATTTTCATGTGGTTGAGTATTCCAATGGTGAACAAAACACCCTTGTTTACAGAAGTGAATTATTGAAACCCCACAGAATTCCTCTCAACACATGGCTATGATGCTCCCCTACTCCTTGTGCTCGTGATCAGAGATGCACATAGCAGCACCTCACAAAGGGACACGCTCATCTGGTTATCGCCAAGCAACTGACAAGCAAATTTGAGGTATTGAGCAGAATATTTGCTGTAACCCATCTTTTATATCAAGACAAATCAATGTACATGATGACACTTCCGATCAGTTAACATTTAAGGTCAACATCATCATCATCATCATTATCGTTGTCGTCGTCGTCATCATCATTGTTTAGAAGGTGATCTGGAAGAATCGGTAGCATTCCGGACAAGTTATTTAAGAGCACTGTGTTCATACATATGTTCTTCACAGTTCAATATACGCCTAGTTCGAATTTGCTATTGATAATTTTGGAGCTCGATGAATTATGTACCAATTTTGAATCACTCACTTAGGCTCTTCCCTATAATTCCAGGCCTTGTATCTATAATAGAAACTATTATTACTGTGAGTATTAGTACCACCATTATCTACATCCTTCTAGAGACTTGCCATGGCATAATGTTTATTTCGTTCGAAAGAATGGTATGTGATGTTTCATTAGTGGTCTTTGCCTTAATATATAAAATTCCTCAGATATCAACTTTGAATCCAATCCTTACCAAATTCGAAGAAATACCGCACAACTGAAATACTAGACTGGATATCATCGATTAACTACGTCCAAGAATTTGCCGCTCAGAAACCATGTTCTTAACTGTTCTTATAATCATCATGTTGATAGAAAACTGACATGAGACTTTTTATTTTGAAGCAAAATTATATTTTCTCCAAACGAATGATATATATTTCTCCCCACAATGAATGCGATAAACTGATGCATCGGATATACAAAGGTCAAATACGACTTATAACAATAACGATTTAAAACGCACACAAACGTCCAGAAACAAGTATGTGCGCGTCTATATGATTGCTGTAGTGCGTGGGTGAGTTTGCTTATGCGCATATATGTGTTTATGCGTGTGAGAAGTGAGCTAATGTATGTGTGTGTTGTGTGTGTTTGTATTATATCTCTGTGTATACATCTTTGTTGAGAAACAAAGGGTTGTGAGGGAGAAAATCAGACATAATTATACACATGTAGATATAATAAAGTAACGCCTTTGATGTCACTGTATAATTTCGGTTTGTGTTTTTAGTAAACCTTATATTCATGTGTATGAAGCTTGCTTAGGCATACGAAGGAAGGCACTACAAGTTATCGCAGATTTAGTAACGTTATGAGTACCATTTGGTCTCATACTATAACGATACATCCTTTGAGTTCCTTTGTAATTCTGAAGGTCTGTCGTCTACATTACCCCCCATTTGATATTCATTTTCTCTCGTCCTTTTCGAATTATTGTTTGTATTTACGAAACCCGTTGCTCATACACACACACAGAACACACCCACAAATGTATACAAATATATGAATGAATGAATGTATATATTCATCTGTTTATCAGTCAATCGTTCTAAATATAGATCTGTCCAAATATGTTTTATGTTAAACGTTTTATATTTATGTTATACGTTTTATCTTTATGTTTTACTTTTTTCAGTGATTAAGCTACGGCCGTGATGGGGCACCACCCATTGTGTGCGTGTGTGTGTGGAGTGTGTTTTCGTTTATGCGTTACTGTATCTATGTATATATATTTGCATGTGTTCGTGTGTGCGTGTATTGTATGTACCTGTATGTATGCATTTAAGTACATATTACAAATAATTTATGTGTGTAGGTGTGCTGGGAGGAAAAAATTTTTTCTGAACTGGTCCTCAGTCGATCGACGACGTTGATCATTTAACACATAAGGAGTTGCGTACTCCGCAAATCCATGCCTCATGACCCTCTCTCCTCCAGCTCGAGTCTTTGTTTCGTTAATCGAATGTTTTACGAAATCGGAGTGGAACTTCCTTTTAGTTGCCTTTTTCAAAACTCAGAGAAAACCTTGGATCTATTCCAGATATAGGTCGTAGAATCCATCCCTAAAAAGAAAAAGGAAAAAGTGAAATGAAGTGGCTTGCTGCAGAATACAAACGGTCACACAATCGGGGAATTGAGCCCACCACTTATATATATATACATGTTCGTACGTATGTACATATATGTGCATGCGTACACATATATGAATGTGTTTATGCATATGTGTATCAATGTTTCCATACATTTGAATGTATTTTAGTGCTATGAATTTCCGTCCGCCTAGTTTCATTTACTGCATAAGAAGTGACCTCCGAGGATAGGAAATCAAAATTACCGAAGACTTTACAACTAGGCTTTCAGGCGGCCCACGTAATTACTGAATAGAATTCTAAACTACACAACTCTATATGTATGTATGTGTGCGTGTGTATGTGTATATATCATATCATATCACATACACATTCATAAATACATGCATATATAAATATATCTCTATATGCATACAAACGTATACATTCAACTGTATGCGCGTGTATTTTCAGGCATATATCTATGTATATGAATATATGTATTCATATTCACTATTTGCACGTGTGCTTGCATATATATACGTGTGTGCGTGAATATGTGCATGTATATATATATATATATATATATATATATATATTCAAGTATATATGTGTGTATGAATGTATGCATATATGTATTTACATTAATGCATTTGTGTATATGCGTCTGCGTTTGTGTGTATGAGTGTATATATGTAAACTCTCATAAATTAGATGCGATCTGGCATTGAAGGGTATGTTCAATATATTGCTTACCTCACTTTCAGATTATAACATTTACTATATTAAGAAGACCGGGGAAAAAAGGAAAACTGTTATGATAAATCAAATTATATTCTAAGTGAATGCAGACAAATTTATTGGTATTTAACATGGCAAACTACCACGTAGCCCCTATGTCAAATGGAGTGAGTAGATTTAAGCAATTCTCAATTTTCCTCATATTTCTTATTGTAGATTATGATGGCGAGCGTAGTGCTGTGAATCTTTACAAGTTAACTCATTTGGTTTCTGTTCCCTTTAAGAGCCATATTAATTCACTTCACTTACATCGCTGATGTGTTTCAGCTCTTAATTTATGCAGAGTGTAAGAGACTAAATTTGGCACAATTAGTGGAAACGTGCTATGTTATACTTGACATGACATTGCACTTTATTCTGATGGCACCAGGCTTCATTTACATACTTGCACTGTGGGAATTAGAACATTATTTATTGTTCACTGAAACAGATCAATTGAATATAGTTGCTAACCTATATATATATATATATATATATATATATATATATATATATATAGTTAAATTACAATTATTAATTTAAAATACCGCCACAAGTGGACAGATATTTTAGAAGACAGGACAATTGAATTATATGTATATGTCTACTTCTATTCTAGGTGTATAAATTATCCTCCACCAAGTCTCGTTTTACTGTGATCAGAAAAAAAAATATGATCCAGATTTTCTGTCGGGTGTAGTAAGTTTTACTTCTGGAAGTATTACTTTCTCTATCTTTCTTTTCGTTTTTTTTTCTTTTTTTTTTTTTCTAAATTTAGTATTAATAAAATAACCTATATGAAGGTAGAAAGTTGAGCGGGATGTTAGAAAGGACAAGTTTATCAGAATAAGGGTCATTTTGATTGAAGCCCTAAATTTTTCATAGAAATAAATCTCAGCATATTTTCTAATGCATACACGACTGTTATAAATTTAAAGTTTCATAATCGGGACATACAGTGCACGGAGCACGAGACTATCTCTACAATCGATTGACTCAAAATAGTAAAACAACAATAAGTAGGTAGTTTATCTATATATCTAGAAAACAATGGCATCTCTCTTTCCCTTTCTCTTTCTCTATCCATCCATTTATCTACCTATCACTCTCTCTCTCTCTCTTCCTCTCTCTTTCTCTCTCACACACACTCTCTCTCACACATACATCTACAAGCACAAAAATACTCAATGATACAAACAAATATATGCATACATAGAAATACACACACACACACACACACACACACACACACACACACACACACACACACACACACACACATACACATACATACCTACCTGCCTACGTATAAACACATGCATATACTCACGTGTTTACCTATGTAACAAAGACGATAAATCACGTTCAAGTATGGCGCTGAATGTAAGAAACGCACTTAACAAATCTGAAAGACACGTTTTACTGTCTCTACTGGAACAATTATAGTCCCCTTCCGATATATATATATGTATATATATATATATATATTTAACAACGAATATCCATTTCATGTATTAAGGCCCATTTGTATACTAAAGTAAGTTTCCCAGTAAACGATGTAGTTGCTTTGAATACGATATACTCATGACTATTTGAATTAACACTGCTTTTATTGCATAAAACGCATTTGTATCCCGCCAGGAGACTAGTAGCAATACCAGTGAAGAATTTTCAATGTTTATCAAAGAGTGGGTGGCGAGAAATCTCGTTTATTCACTTTGAATTACGAGACTATGAAGACACAAGGCAGAACGAGGCTGAAATGCATGTAGGATTCATGGTAACTGCTGCTGGGAAACTTTGATCTCCCTGCGACTTATATTGCATTTGAAACACAAATCACATTCATAAGAGCTGTGGCCAGTAGACGAATTATGTGTATGCATCACGTATGATACATAGATGGCTATTTCACACATATATACATATATGCATGTGTACAGTTGTATGTATGTGCATTACTATATATACATATATATATATATATATATATATATATATATATGTATATATATATATGCGTATATATGTGTTTGTGTGCGTGTGTGTGTGTGTATATACACATACCTGTGTGTGTTTGTATATGTGAATGCATGTTTAATTGTCAATTATTTCTTTATATATTGAAAAATATTGAGACATTGAGTCGTCTTGAGATTTGTTTGAATGAAAAGACAGTAGGCAGAAAACAATTTTAATAAATATACTGTTTTATAACATTAAATTTAAGCCACTTCGTCTGGCACTGACTTATTTGTGCGGAAAATAAATATAACATTTTCTTTTCTCAAATAGATTCTTGTGATGTATCAAACAATTTTGTAAATTTTGAATGCCATTTCAAACGGTACGCGATTAAAATTAACGCAGTAATAATTTTGCCTTTATCTAATAAGTGAATAGATCATTACCTCGGAAATGAATGCGCTAATATTTCTATGTATGTTATAGCTTAGACTATCACTTTGTAAAGTTTTGTCTAATTGTATGTTGCAGACACTTGCGATGAACAAAAAAATTATTAACAAATATCTAGATCTTTATATATTTCAAACATTATGTCTAGACTTCCAAATATTGTGTCATCCTTTGTGTAATCAACTTAAAATTTCGCCATTTGTTGCTGTATTTTTATTGTATATATATGATTGAATGCAAATGTCTGGCTCAGTTAATTGAATTACTTCAAATTAATAATGGGGATGAACCAGATATTGTAGAATATTTTGACTAAAATATGTGTTCTCTTTATTTTATAGATACACTTTCGATTATTTGACGCGGATTTTGTGATCGATCCGTTTAGAACGCTTATTACTTAATAAATTATGGTGTGGAACATTTTATGTTTCAGTTAATATCAGGTCATATACTAATATTGGGTGATATATCTGTATATTCGCCTATTTATCTATTTATCTATCAATCTATCCATGTATCTAATCTCTCTCCCGTCCGAATCTCTTTTCTGTCTCTCTTTATATTTACACACATACACACACACGCACACATACATATATTTGTGTATATGTGTATATACATATATAATATAAGTACTAAGGGTAAAAATTGTTCTTAAAATATAACAACATATACAACATTTTCTGCAACTGGGATGGTTTTAGAGATTGTCAACAACGAGTGACATGTAATGCCACCTTACATCTTTCCACAAGGCCTTATAGTTAGCTCCGACGCCTACATTGATGTCCTAGAAACAATTGCTAAACTCTGGATAGACAATGTATGCAATGGGAGGCCATATGTGTTTCAGTAAGTGGACTTTTCCTTTTTAGATCTCCTTTTCTTTCTTCTTTGTGATGTAGTCTTGGGACTGAAAATGTTTACGGCTGAAGATCGCTTTAAACCACCCTTTCTATCAATTATATACTCATATAATTATGAAACGACTGTTTGTGTATAAAGCTTCAAATACGTGTACCGCGGAATCCTTTGTGTTCTGTTTTCATTTTACGTCTTTAATATATATATATATATATATATATATATATATATATATATATATATACACACACACACACACACACACACACACACACACACATATATATATATATATATATATATATATATATATATACATACTCACACACACAGAGACACACACACATATGTATATGAATGTATATGTGACCGTCCTCTTCTTTTGTTTCATGTTTAATGTTCATTTAATCGATTTGACTTCGTGTGTTGGTGTGCATATGTGTGTCACATGATGTGTGCCCTTTATGCGAGACATAAGCACTGAGTCAGTCTGTCAAATTTGGACATGCAGGGACCAATGCAGTAAGCATATATCTCTTTGGGGCAAACGCTTACTATCTTAAACTTGACTTTAACTTAGAAGGCATTCGAACATAAATCATACGTTGCCCTTTCTTTAAGGAATGGATATTCGAACACTGTCCTAATTCTTCGTTAATCTACAATCTTAATTTATCGTATAGCATAAACAAGTTCGATTTCACATGTTTGAAAATTTCTAATACATTTTACGAATGTATTTTCAAACGTGTGTTTCTTCTTTCAAAGATAAGAAAACATTAACGATGTTAGTGAAAAGAATGGTTGATAGCATCAACACCATATTCAGTCAAGTGTATCCTTGTTGCAAAGGACTTTCTAGATATCTATGATCTAGCTACATATATCAATGAACGCACACCACAGCATTTTTTTTTTTGTATTTGGTTCCCATTGAAGAGAAACAGGTTGAAAGACAGACATTCAATGAATAGCTGTATAGTCATCGGATTTTTTTCGGATAATTCTACGAGCACTGCAGCAGTGAGATCCTTTTGAAAGATCTACGGAAGCCAAATAAATGGCGCCTGATAGAAATTTATGATGTTTGAGATTGATAGGCGTGTGCATCACCTATTGACTACAGTGATTTCTCATGCCCTGGGGTTTCTCTACCGATGTCTGGACACTACGCCGTCGAATGTAAATGTATAATCAATAAAATAATGAATCACAATTTCCTTGATTTGGCCGGCCAGTAGTAGCTCTTCAATGAATAGAGGTCATTAAAATATGGAAGAGTAAGACCTTCAGTTTATTCAGTAGCACCTATCTCTCAGCATTGCTAAGGGCGCCTTTAGCCCTAAACTGTAGCTAAAATTGACTATTAGCCAAGTTTAATGTTGTCTGCAATAGACATTAGTATCTTATCTTAGAATATCTCGGCAGCTATATGCAGCAGTTTCTTTTTATGTCAACTATGATGTTATTAAACTAGCCGTTCTGACTAGCGGATTATCGACTCGTAGAAAATATCTCCTTGTGCTTTCTGGATAACTTTATCGCCAAGTGCTCCACTAGCTTTTGATGGCTGTTCGCCAGTTACATTTAAAACTTTATTATTATTATTTTTTGTCTTCTTCAAAACCTCATCAACTACCAATTGTTATTTGTATTCATACATTGAGAAGATTCTGCGAATGGAGTGAGTGAAAATTATTTCATAAAAGGTGCTATCAAAATACTTTTAAGAAAATTAAATACTATTCACAAACGAAGACTGCTTGTTGACCATACGACTCAAATTACATTGAAAACCGTTCCAGAAATTACCTTAATACAAATAAGCACTTTTCGGAGACATGCATGCAGTATACATAGTCTGAACGTTATAAAGAAATGGTATCGCACGAATGTAAATATAAATATAATATTCCTCGGTGAAGAATGTATTCAAATTAATATAATGAGCAAATACAATCGTCTACATTACTGAATCATTACACCATACACTTCATTATTACTACAGATAGTTTTCCAAGCGTACACATACTCGATGTTTAATAGATATACCCAGATATTTAGATATTAGCAGACACATATGAGTACAAACATTTCATAGCGCACGCACACACATACGTGTAAATACACAAGTATGATATTTAAGTGTGCGTTACATGTACACGGCTGAATCGTATGTCTCCTAAATAATAGTGTTATATTCTAACTAGGTATTCATGCATTACAATGCAATTGATTAAACGTATGTATGATGTAATTTAGTGTGGGTGTGTCTTTAGATCTATAAACAAGGGTTATCAATAATTATATTTTGCAGTACACACACACACACACATATATACGCACGCCCACGTCAATATTTGCATGTGCATGTTTGTATGTATGAAATATTACTTCATACATACAAGAAAATTGCTGTGGTAGGAGGTTCAGCGCAAGTTGTTTTTACAAAAAGATTCATTTGACCTCCAAGTATACAGTCACTTATCGTAACAACTACCGTTGTGTTATTTTACACGTTACCAGTGCAGAATACGTAATTCAGATAGGATTATTGCATTATTTTCTTTAAATCATATCGCATTTCGCTTGCCCATCCGTCATCTACTGCTAAACTGTATATTCAACAATCTATCTATCTATCTATCTATCTATTAATGATATCAGGGTAATAAAGTTTTTTTTTAGAAATTTTTACTACAAGTGGCCTAGCGGGTAGAAAAATTAGTCAATAGACTATACATTATTCATATAAATTCAGTGTACATTTAAACACATAAGAGGTATCCACCATAGGATTCCTGGCATGCTAGAATGAACAGCCAAAATCCAAACCGCTATTAGGGATAATCTTCGAAGTGAATGAAAAATAGAAACATTTCCCATCTATCTCCTGGACCAAGAAATCCTTTAACGGATACCTCTTATGTTTTTAAATGTACACTGTATTTTTTTGAATAATATATAGTCTATTGACTAATTTTGCTACATGCTAGGCCACCAGTAGTAAAAATTTCTAGAAAATTTTTTATTACTCTTATATTATTAATTATTGATAATTTTTTCTGGAACATTTTCGAAGTAACGCCGGCATTATTTTATGTGCTGCCGACAAAAAAATGCCTTTGCGCGATGGATTTGAAAAATTATTATGTATAAGCACGGGGCACATGCTGGATTACCTCGCACTTATATGTTTAATCTGGGCGAACCTGTTGATGAAAACTTCGCCTAGCAAATTATTTTATTTATTAAAAAAGTCAGAAGCCATGGCCCAGGAGATATACACTGCTGGTATAGGCATAGTCGCCATCTAATTAATATGACCAGTAATGTATGCAACCGTGCATCCATAATTATCTTAATTAAATGATATTTATATTTCGAGCCGATCAGTTAAGTTAGAGCCATCAGTCTTCATTTTTCGTCGTCCATGATTAAGTTACTAAATTTGTTGCATTAATATTTCTGCATCTCGTTATTTACAATATACGGTTTAACATGAACATATTTTTATCACTTACTTCTGAGAATTGTACAATTACGGCATCCATCTATTCCACAAGATTAGTTTGTCAAATATTGATTCCAAATTTTGCTCCAGAGTCATCAAATTTCTGTGGAGGGCGTAAGTCAATTCTGCCCACCTCAATACTTAACTGGAACTTATCATTGTCAAACCCGAAAAGATCAAATCAATTGTCAACCTTGGCGAAAGGAGAACATCGAGCGTAAAACGAACGAAATGCTGTCAAGCCTTTTCTCCGACGTTCTAACGAGTCTGCCGGTTCAATTTTGACGCCTACAATTTCGGCGATACCGTGATCAGTTATAAACTCATGTTTAAATCTAGTCTGTCTACACTCATACGAAATATATACGCCTATTCTTGGCATATTTAGAAATTATTTTGCAGGTATATTCATGAATATTTTCAAGCAGATGTTTAGAAACTTCTTTCTCAGATTCAAATATTATATACTTCGATCTATTTCTAAAATCATATATACTTCTTAATACTTCCTCAGTGCTGTTACATCTTTCCAAATTTCATTTCCTCGTCTATGACAAACGATTTGTTTTACTTATTTGCAGTTGCCTATGTGTTTTAATTAGATTAACTGCAAAGTAGAAATATACACACACACACGCACGCGCGCACACACACACATACACACACACACACACACACACACACACATATATATATATGTATATATATATATATATATATATATATATATATATATATATATATATATATATATATATATATATATACATATATATACGGCGGGATTCTTTCAGTTTCAGTCTACCAAATCCACTCAAAAGGCTTTGGTCAGCCCGAGGCCATAGTAGAACACCCTTGCCCAAGGTGCCACGCAATGGGAATGAACCCGGGACCATATGGTTGGTAGGCAAGCAAGTCACCACACACCCACCCCTCCTGCTTAGTGCAAACTCTGTCCTGTTTTTAGGAGCAGAATTAACCGACAAATGAGTTCCTCAGGTGATAATAGTTTACAAAATACGTTATATTTATATTGCAGTGTAGCATATTCATTATCATCGAATATAACAGGTCATAAAATTGCCATTACTTTCGCATCTTCTATTGCACCTAATATTATAATGCGGAAGATTCATGAAAAACGCTGAGACGGAAGTAACATATCATCGTTTAAGTTTGAATTTAACAAAAGACCTACAAAAAGCAGATAAAAAAACACTTATGATATAGATTTAAGGAGAAGTATCTCACATAACCTTGGAGGTATTTCCCTTTATAGACACAGTAGCACAACCATTAAGGCTGAAAAGTTAGCTAGCGCTATCGATTTGGCTGGTAGCAGAAATAAATAGACAAGAAGTGCTTTTATTTCCATCAAGGATCATATACAGAATTTTGCTAAGGATTTGCATTATTAAACCAGCTCAATCGGGAAGCGCGCTGGTGAGTGAGAATGTCTTGAAGAAATACTTCCTTTCTCTCCAACGAAGAGATTTCATGGTTTAAAGCTAGCAGAGTATATACAAAGGGAGTTTCCTCCCAAATTATCTATGCTTATCGAACGAGTAACTAGGAAAGGAGGACATATTATCGCAAAGATGTTTACCGATGTTTAGCTATTCTTTATTAGTTGTTTATTTTAGTAAATCCAATCATATGACACGATTCCGTCATGTGATGTTTTCCTACTCCCACATCGTTTATCTTGATGCTTACGCCTATTCTTATTTATTCATTCCAGAGTACAGTTTATTGACGCGATCAGGTGACATATTTTATAAATTGACTCATTTCATGTATTTATTCTTTTATTAATGTTCGACTCTTCTTTTTAAAACAATCTTATATATAAACCGTGGACAGTTGGAATTACAGTTTACTATCACTTTTGAATTATTGCAATATATTTCTTTATTTAATAAAATTATTGTCTGAGCAGAATATCATAATTTGTTCCTACGTTATAACATTATTTGTAGATCATAATAAAAATGGAAATCACCGCAGATCTCATTAACGTGTTGCTTATGCGACAAGAGACATTAGAAATGTAAATTCAACATGACAAGCAACAATTGGCTGTTTTAACAGCATTATCTTCCAAGCTTATGCACTAAAATTCAACCGCAGGGATTAACAATCAACGCAGCATCAGTTCAAAAGATTTCGCAAAGATCCCTACCTTTGAATATGATTAGCAAACGAACTAACTTTTGCATGCTGGTATAGCCGTTATCAATATTTTCTTAACACTGAAGCATCAGAAATCAATTCAGGTAAGGTAAGACAGCTATTGAGAAAGTGAGGCAATATTGAATACAACAAGTATTTTAACCTTGTATAACACAAACATCCCAATGAATTCGATGTTAAACAACATGGCCCTATTTAAAAATAGGTTGAGTGAGACATCTACATTGTTTAACCTCAGAAATAAATGTTTGAAATTAGAAAATTGCCTTGGAGAAGATTTTAATGCATATGATTCGCGTATACTCAAAGACACACACACACACACACACACACACACACACACACACACACACACACACACACACACACACGCACGCAATTCTAAGATCCAAGAATCTGAGTGTTTGAAGTTAGTAGGTTTCGAACAGTCTGTAGTACATATAAAAGCAACTTACAGGAACAATAATAATTTGTGGGCGTAAAAGGCTGAAGGGTTCACGACACCTGTATTATAATTCACGCTCAGCATGAATTATAAGGAGAAATAGCTTCAAAATTATGTATATTACTGTAGAGATAGATTGATGTTTTATATGCTTACAACTTGACACAATGCATCCAATATTACCATTAATTCGGAAGAAATATGGCTGAACATTGATTATCCAGCCATGTTATTAATTGAACAATGTGCCAAGTTAGCCTCCAACCAAATTAAAGAGAATCCTTACCATGTCCTGAGCTGGGTAACCTGAATATTTATTTTATGAGTGCTGTGTATTACCTCTATAAAATTGTGCATAAAGTATATAAAGTGTATATATAGAGTAAACATCGTATTCCAATTTCTTTCACTTTTCAATGAGTAGCCGATGAGCGACTATTTTTCGATACAGACACAACACAAAGCTACGCCTTCAGGGTTTTGGATAAAGTTTTTAGAAATCACCCAATAGGTTTTTTACCCGCTAGTGGAATATTGATATATAACGTATAGAACAGTTTGAATTATTTTGATCACCAATGTGTGCTAGCAGGGTTTCTTAAGTAGTGGAAATTTTTAAATTACAAGTGACATCAGGATGTTAGGCATCAGGATATTACGTAAAATACCTCTTAGGTATTGGTTTTGTGAGAGAACATGTCTACCTGAGTGAAAGAACTTGTTTCATCGGTGAAGAAATCATTTAACATTGTATTTCCCGTTATGTATTAATATACACATATACATACATACATACATACATACATACATATCTATAAATGTGCGGGTATAAATATACTCAAATACAAATGTTTGCATACACATATACACACATATGGGTATGCATATGAATATAAAGACATATACATGTCTGTATGTGTAGACAAGTACAGACGAATACTCTATGTATATATAAATGGGTGTGCTTGTGTGTACTATATATATATATATATATATATATATATATATATATATATATATATATATATATATATATATATATATATATATATTTATATATATTTATAATATATATACATCTGTGAGTGTGTTGTGTATGTGTACTATATATATATATATGTCTGTTGTGTATGTATGCAATCTATCTATCTGTCTCTCTGTCTGTCTGTATGTATGTATGTATGTATATATGTTTGTATAGCAGCCGTTTCTCTTTTGAAACCTTCATTTAAAACAATTGTTTTATTGATTTCTTCGAAGTAATAATAGGAAACTTCACTTCAGTTAAAGGTCCGTACAGCGATATGGTATGGATTATCAATCGGCTATTGTGCTCGATCTCCTAACCAATCTAACATGATTATTGATGTCTGTATATTGTTCCTTGGTGAATATATCTCATTTATCCATTCAGTCAGTTATATTTAGCTTAGTGGAATTTGTCCTATTTTATTTCATTGATTTTTATTCTGTTGATTATGATGATTATTTTGTTATTTTGTTATTGTTTTTATCAATTCAGTCAATGTTAATTCTATTTGTGGAAGGCGGCATTCATTTTTTTCACTTAGTTTCCCGTAAGACATTTATTCCTCTCGTTCTCTCCCTCTCTCTCCTCGGCGCTTCTTTGTTTTCTAATCAGACTGTACACATACAATTGTGTTTTTATGCATGGGTGTGCATATGTCTAGGCATGTGTATAAATACATACACACACACATACACACACTCGCTCACACAAACGCACACAGGTACATACACAGATTATATAAATATATATATATATATATATATATATATATATATGTGTGTGTGTGTGTGTGTGTGTGTGTGTGTACGTATGTAGTATGTATATATACTTACTCAAAGCAAATATATTTCCATAATGTTTAACAAATTACTAAAAAAATAAATTATATTAAATTGCACTAAAATCTCAGTTATGCAGCGTAACAAAATGTAAAGCCGAGTATGGAAATGATGTATTTCCAAGAACGACGCTTTCAATTAATTTTCTATATATTTTATTATATTATAGACCTTAACCTTGATTGAGAACTTCAATATTCAATACTAACAGAACACATCACATAGGAATTACAAGACAAAATGTTAATAGTTATGGCACGTGGCTTGCCCACATATTTACGCGTGATTCGTCTGTATATATTCACTGTATATATATTTATTTAGATATATATATATATGTATATATATATATATATATATATATATATATATATATATATATATATATATATATATATATATATATATATATATATATATATATATATATATATATATATATATATATATGCGAGTAAAAATAAATACAAAAAAAGGTGGATTTTTTTGTATGATTGTGTATCGAGGAATATATTATTTTGCTTAAAAGAGTTCCAACACTGTCTGTTTTTTTATGTTTTATTTATATTCCTGCAGAACTAATGTGGGGTATAGAATATGGAATATACAATATATAATATAAAATAAAATAAAAATGGATGGCACCATGAAATAAAGTATTGAATGTAGATGAAATATTGAGTGTTCAATATAAAGGATCAAATATATAAATATATAAATATAAATATATATATATATAAAGGCGACTCGAGTTTCAGGGCTATTTCCCTTCGTCATGGCCGGTATGACAGTCTTTAACAGACTGTAATAAGTTGGCTGGTTTTCTGTCTTTTATACCAATTCCTTTGGATGGCAGCAGTAGGTGTCTGGCTATTTTTAGAATTGATGTTAAATCTATTTTTAGACATGATGATATTTTAATTTATTGTTTTGTGTGGGTTGTAGGGATAAGATTTTTAAACCGCAGTAGGTGTTTGGCTGTTCTTAGAAATGATGCCAAATCTATTTATAGAAATGATGATATCTGAGAGATTTTTTGTGTTTTGGTTACAGGGATAAGATTTTTAAACCCCAAGTAAGATGGATTTAATCATTGTTTGTTAAGAGTGGGTTTGAATTTCTTAATAAAGTCCTTTTCTTTGCATTTTCTTTCAATTTCATTCCGGTTGTAAAGTTTATGGAATGGAGATATAATAAAAGTTTGATGACCACATGTTGCTAGATGGTTACTCAGTGGTATTTGGCGGACTTCTGGGTTTTTAATCTGTTGTCGATGTACCCGTGAGCGTTCCGATAGTGCATTACCTGTCTGGCCAACGTACAATTCTTCACAATTAGGGCATTTGATGCAGTAGATTAGATTTCTACTTTTGCAGTTCATGTTCGCATTGGTGAATATTTTCCCTGTTTTTGTGTTCATATATGGGCCGGTATGGATTGATCGGCATGTGCCGCATCGGCTATCATTGCATTTGGATACATATATATATATGTATATATATACGTGTGTTTGTGTGTATGTGATACACACATATATTTATGTCATTGTGTGGCTATATATGTATATATAAACGAACACACATACGCGCGCACGCACACATACGTACATGCACAAACGCACACAAACTCACACATATATAATATATATGCATGCTTGCTTGTATCTATGTATGCATGTGTAGACGTCTTTACACGTACATATGCTTTCTTTATCTTCTATTTGTTGAAGTCATAACATTGCAGCTATACTGGGGCACCGCGTATTTGTATGCATATATACATACAAACATTCACACATATATATATACATATTCATATATATTCGCCATGATAGATCGCTAGCCACAAGACCTTTTTTTTTTTCTTTTCTCTCCCTGTTTATTTCTGTGTTCCTTTCCGTTGTAGATCGTAGACTCGAAACTTAAAAGACTTTCTCACTTCCCGAGCGTTAATCTAATACAACTGTTTGTTGTTTACACACCCGTCTTCGTCTTCTGTTCATTCTTGTAAATTCTCACTATATATACCCATATAAATAAATAAATAAATATATATATATATATATATATATATATATATATATATATATATATATATACGCACACGCAGGCACACACACACACACACACACACACATACACACACACATATATATATGGTAAGAATTTTGTTTTGAAACCCCATGGTACTGGTTTCAGTCCTACTGCGTGTGAGCTTTGGCATATTGTTATGCAGAAGGAAGGTATTCGTTAAACAGAAAGTGAAAGATGACTTGCGTGGGTGTATGTGTGTGTATTCATACCTATATCTTAGCTTAGGTATACATACTTACTTAAATACTTACATACATACACACACTCACACACAAATTCCAACCTATGTGTGAGAATATACCTTCGAATGAATGTGTATTCAGGCAGGTTTATGTACCTTTTTCTTGTCCAGGACTTTCAATCAAATATTAATATTATTATGCATACGTGTGGCACTCCGTCGGTCACGACGACGAGGGTTCTCGTTGATGCGATCAACGGAACCGCATGCTCGTGAAATTAAGATGGAAGTGGCTGAACACTCCACAGACATGTGTACCCTTAATGTTGTTCTTAGGGAGATTCAGCGTGACATAGATTGTGACAAGGCTGGCAATTCGAAATACATGTACAACAGAAACAGGAAGAAAGAGTGAGAGGAGAATTGTAGTGAAGGAGTACAGTAGGGTTCGTCACCATCCCAAGCCGTGCCTTGTGGAGCTTTAGGTATTTTCGCTTTATAAACACTCACAACGCTTGGTCTGGGATTCGAAGCCGCGATCCTACGACCGCGTGTCTGCTGCCCCAAACCACTTGGCCATTGCGCCTCCACATTGTTATGCATAAACTACGAACGTTTGATATATTATTATTAACGTTTGACAATCATTTTCAATTCAAATTCACTTTTCACCTGCATCTTCTTACCGTCTACTCTTCTTTACATTTTCTCATATTTCTTTCGTCACCTTTTAATACTCTCGTTTGATTTTGATAAATCATTACTTCCTCAGATGTTATTACTTCTTACCAATCACAGTGAACACTATATTTGATATTTTCATAATTTTGAATCTTTATATATTTTGTTAATTAGATTTCTCTTTTAAATTACTGTCGTATGTTTTGAGAAATACTTTAATATGTCTTTAATATTTATACTTGTACTTTAGGATTTTTTTCTCTTCTTCTAGCTGATTATTTCGATGATCATGACATACGGGTATGAATGAGTGTACTCACATTCATACATTTATATTTTGTTAGTGTTTATATGTCTGCATTGGCGTGCTTGCATCTAAGTCCGCCCTCATGTGCATCTCTATGAAATAACTAGCAATGTATTTGCAGTTTTTTTTTTGTTTTATTCCTTCACGCTCATTAAACATATGTGTCAATTTTCCTTCTGTAGAATCGCAAGAATATCTTAAAATGAATTATTATTGATACTGCATTCATTTAAGTTCTATATAAGGATCAGAACTTGTTTCCATTTTTTATTTAATTTCACAATTTGATCATATATAGTCGAAATATTTGTAAGTGGTATAATTTAAAAGAACGCAAATACATATTCATTTACTTGGTTAATCACGGATTATCGCCAGTTGATAAGGAACCTCATTCAAATAGCGTCCATTAAAGCAAATTACCGTTCGCTATCGCAATTGTCTCATTTTTTTATACTAAATTTATCAGCAGTCGAAGAATACAGATATAAATAACATCAGTCAAAAATATAGAAATTATATTTTGTGAGTACTATATAGGCACCTCGACTAAAAACTGCCACAAAAAGCATAGGCCTGTCGTAGTTTCTTCAGTTTCTCGAGGAAAATTTGTAATATTCCAGTTTGTATGGAGTAGGTAAAAGCATACCGTATGTTATGAATAATAAACTGAAGGTGGATAACTAATAGAGCTGCAAAATACGCATACAAAGTACCAATGCCAATCATTTCTGGTTCCGCTCACTTGTTACAAATGTATGTAAAATGGTTACCAGTTTAATTCTGTCTATTACGTGATTTCACCAAATAATGCTTCCGTATCTAAACTCTTTCATTGAATGTAGTACATGGAAATAAACTTTGGCAACTGTTTTTACTATATCAAAATCATTAAAATACATATTTACTCTTAACAAAAGGTAGTGTACCATTATCCTTCATTACAGATAACCCCTACATATATATATGTATATTCAAGAAAAGATTTGACGCCGAATATTTGTTGTAATTTTCCGTGAATTATCAAGTAATGAATATATCCTAAATGACTCGAAAATTATTCAACAGTAAATAGTTATAAAACAAGAGTAAGTGTAGTGAGGGACGCAGAACTATTAATTAAATTTAAGTGACTTTACGTCCAGAATTTCTGAGATCAGTATATTTCTCGTGACGAAGCTGTTTGATGGACATTCCTTAGCTCTATAATTGTCTATTTCCTCAAATTATTATCATTTTCCATGCATTAGACATCCCAAACACGCACATATACACATAATTATATGTAGGTTTGCATGTATCTATATCAGTCAATTTATCTATGTGTGTATGTATGTATGCATGTATATATCTATCTATCTGTCTGTCTATCTATCTATCTATTTGTGCGTGTGTGTACCAGTAGGATTCATTCGTATTAATGATACAAATGAGAAATTGCTATGTAACAACTCACTTGTCAGATGACAGCTGAATCTTTCTTGCGTTCTGAATTTCGTGAGTGTAAATACTGCCATCATGTAGAAATGGAAAGATTTCTATTCATCAATATGTCTCTTGTCACATTGAGCCTTACAGAAAATCCAGCGAGTAAAATTGTAAACGCTTCATAAAAGGAAACTAACTTAACACTATCTAATACCAAATGTGCAGAATGTCTGTCATATTTCAATTGCTCCGTAGCGTGTATGGAACCGTGTGTTTGTATATCTATAGTTCTCTGTGGATGTATGCGTGGCATCTGCTATTTTGTGTGCGTGTGTCTGTTTTTGGCTATCTCTTGAATAGTATGTGTAAGATGGTACATGTATTTATAAACCAATCTATCATTCCAGTGTAACTTCGACTGCACTACTCTATTATTGCTAATAATATTTACTACCTAAATAAACCAAATGATTGTCACGGCAAATTGACCGATATGTCAGTCTGCATATGAGGTGCATAAACGTGTATGTATATGTAAGTTTATTACGTTATATAAACATATATACGTACATGCCTCAGTATATATATATGTGTGTGTGCTGGGTGTGTGCATGTATGTATATCTCTCAATCAATGTATATATCCGCCTGTGGATCTAGGAATATCACACAATTATCTATCTATATATCTATCTATCTACACACACACACACATATTGGCGTGTATTTTTGTGTGCTAATGTAAACTAGGTATAGGGTCAGCTACTTTCTGGAATTTTATACCTTAACGTAACCAAAATCAATGAAAATATTATTAGCAAATTATGACGGTATCTGAAACGTAGCTTACTGTGATCTTCACCGAGTGGAAAATGTTACATTTTCCCCTACATGACATTTTCATTTAATAGATCATCATCTCGGACTACTGAATTAATATTATGACATATATCTATCATTATAACATGTTTATCGTTCCAGCATTTATTCTGTTTTATTACTGTATTCTTGTGTGTCAGAATGTACGTAAGTCACATTCACAGAAATAATGTAGTTTAGACAGGGAAGTGGAAGAGACAAAAAATATTTTTATGTAGGTTTCATGATGTATTTTTCATTTTCACAGCTAATATTTCCCCTCAAAACGTTGCACTAACAGCGCATCATGAAATAATAAATTGTCTCCGTCGAGATTGAGGATGACTAGAAGTATATGATATCAAAGTTACCTGTTCTCCGCTGCAATTACTTGTGCACGGGCACACGAAGTTGTTAGATATTACAAAATTATGTTCCAATTCAGGGACTGAATATAAGCCGGTAGAGACATATACAACACACATATAATGTAGCGAGTGCGTATGTGTGTGTGTGTGTGTGTGTGTGTGTGTGTGTGTGTGTGTGTGTGTGTGTGTGTGTGTGTGTGTGTGTGTGTGTGTGTGTGTGTGTGTGTGCGTGCGTGTGTTTGGTAGTCTTTTGAGGATGGTTTTGCACATCCTTGCTGAACAACCTACACTCCTGCATAGATGATTTATTTATAGTGATAAAGTATTTGTGCTGCGATCGTCAGAGTAACACCATGATCCCCACGCAACAAGCCCTTTCGTTCTCTCTCTCTCTCTCTCTCGCTCTCTCTCTCTCTCTCTCTCTCTCACTCACATATTCATAGAATGAATTTAAGGAGAGAAAAAATATAGAGTTAGATAAATTGCTTACTTCTGTGTTTCATTTTTTAATTAGTAACAAGTCACACTGGGTAACTAAATGCCTAAACAACATTAATTTGTTGAGTCTGACTCAGCTGACTGCATATAAATTATTTTATCATAACTATTAAAGTAGTTATGTAATTGGCGTATTACAATGTTACGGATTATTCATTAGAAGAAACTGCATTGAAAGTTTGGAGAAATAATGAGTCTTCAGGTCACAATTATTTCCTTCACTTCAGGGAATAGTTTCCATATAATCAATGCCTATCTAAGAGGAATAATAACGAACAACATGGCGATGCCACTTTGTCTAGACAGGTTTTGATTACAGTTAGGCATTGGATCTAACAGTTTTGTCCTTAGTGAAAATTTTAATTGTATCCATTAATATTCTCGTTGACTTTATAATTAACGATACACTTATGTTATTGAGATTCAAATTGATAATATCCCCCTGTAAATATATTCTGGACTTGTATATCATGAAATTCATTCCGTTGTACGTAATGTACACAAATTCATTTTGAGATGTTCACCTATCGTTTTATCATTTCTCCTTATTCAGAAAAGAAAGTGATTGTTTACAGGACTTAGAATGTGTGATATAGTAGTACAGACATTACGTAGGTCGAAAATTATTGCGATAGTTCCTTCTCAGAAGACTGCTGGGGTCTGATTACTGAAATCTGAGATTAGGGTTTTGAGAAATAGATCTTAAAATCGATTGAGACGCTCTGGTGGAAATGGTAATCGTGGCTAGAATCCGTTGGAGATTACTGCTGCAATTATTGAAATTGAATAATTAGTAATTTTATTCATCTTTGAAGTGAACTTAATATTGAAAAATCAATTCTCGGAGTTTCTTCATAAATATTATTATTATTATTATTATTATTATTATTATTATTATTATTTGATATTTTGTTTCTTGCTAATAGTAGTTTTTATTAGTTGTTCTAATATCTTATCTTTATAAATAATCTATAGTCATAATAACTATTACCCTACTCTGTCAAGATAATCGAAGAATCATTCGATAGTTTTTTTGAGTTGTCTCGTTTCTTCGTTACAAATCTTTTCTTGACATTTCAGTGAACAGATTTGCAATTTAGATACTGCAGCAATATACGTATCTCAATGTTTACCACTCTGTATGGGATTAAATTGGATTTTCTTTGTTTTATTTTGTTGTTGACAAATGAGTCATCAATTTTGTTCCTCTTGCCGTAAAGTTCTATAAGTCGCAGATTGCAACTAATGCTTTCCATATTTGCTTCAGATTCGATGAGATTTGAAGCAGGTAGATGAGACATTTCGAAACCTGCCAATTTAAGATATATCTCATTTTGGTGAAGAAACCTTTTCATTAATTTACAATTTTACTACATAGATTCATCAACTTATTTAGATTGTTCAATTTTGTTCATGTTTGGGACATGAATTAAAAATGGTTCCCCAAAAAAAAGGATTTGTATTATTGTGTCCAAATCTCTATCTGGGATTCTTGTACTTTATTGATAGGAAAGACTTGATTCCAACGTCCACTGTTTGTATCATGTCTTCTGAAGGGTGTGCGTGTGTGATTTTTCCATACCCTTCTTATTCATGCTACTCCATTTTGAATATTCAACATACTTGTTTATAAAACTCTATGTCCCCTATTTACTTTTATCTCTTATTCAGTTAATTTATTTCCCTTTTTCCATCACTGTATTTACCAATTAGGGATCATGTCATTATTCGTCGAAGTTATGGCGGCGAACTGGTAGAAACGTTAGCATGCCGGCGAAATGCTTAACGGCATTTCGTCTGCCTTCCTGTTCTGAGTTCAAATTCCTCCGGGTTCGACTTTACCTTTTATCCTTTCGGGGTTAATAAAATAATTAGCAGTTGAGCACTGAGGTCGATGTAATCAGCATCCCCACCTTTAGTAGAAATGACTATTCATTGAAACTTGATTGCCACATCTCGTGTTTATGAGAGTGTTCTGATTTGAAATCATAGTGTATGGGATTTTCGGTCGCGTTTGAAGTGTTCTTATTGTCATTTATATATTAAGATGTTTGAAAGACGAACATCTTTCTACGTAACCGCATCAAAATATATTTTTACTTAATTGATCAGTAATTTTTCGTTGGATTTCTCTTTTCATACTGGATATTTCTCCCTCCTAGTCTCCGAAAATTATCAAATATCTGCTTTCTTTTTCTAAATGTAATGCTTAATTACCCTTGTTTATTTCCTTCTTTACATTTCAGTTGGCATTGACTTGAATTTGAATGTCACTGAGTTCATGAATGTCAGCAAACACTGCTGCGTTATGTTTTCAAGTTTTCTTCATATCATTTATTTAATTTTTATTATATATTGCTTTGCAATTTATGAAAGAATTATTACCTGTCCAGAGGCCGTAACGTTAAATATGCGACCCCTTCTGGATTTTCAGCTTTTATCTCTCTAATGATAAACTTGTTGTTTAGAGTTAGGTTTTGTTTGTTTCATCAGGATTCGTAGGTTTTAACAAATGCTATCACCGTAAAGACTTATACAGACCCGCTATGGGAAAGCAGAAACGATTCAAACTACATGGAGACGGCTTCAAACATTATATCTAGAAGCAGATATACATTCCAAATAAGTACCAGGATGAAGGGGAAAAGGGGAAACGCCTTTATCGTGCCTTCCATGCCTTACATGCAAAAGGAGATCAGGTCGGTCATATTGGAAACTACCATTGTCAAATGATACGCTTTACTCTTTATTCTTTTACTTGTTTCATTCATTTGACTGCGGTCATGCTAGAGCACCGCATTTAGTCGAGAAAATCGACCCCAGGACTTATTCTTTAGAAGCCTAGTACTTATTCTATCGGTCTCTTTTACCGAACTGCTAGGTTACGTGGACGTAAACACAACATCAATCTTAAGTGTAACTGCCAGAAATGGTCGTTACTTCTAGGACTTGACTGATGAAAGAAAGCCACGAATGACCCGTCGTTTACTTTTGCCTGTCCTTCTAATTTTAGTTTCTCTTGTCTGCCTTTGTATTCTCAATCTATCTGAACGTGTTAATGCCTTCAATTAGGTTTTTGTTCCATTTATATTTATATGTTTGTAACCCCGTGTTTATATTCCAACTCGTAAGTACGTTTTTCTTTTACTTAACTACAAATTATTCCATAAACAAACAAATAAAGAACCAAAAACTCACAGTCATAAAAGAGAATATATCTATATATACACATCTTTCAGACACTCCTTCAATATCTTCAGATAGTCAAAGCCTCACACACATAAGAAAGAATATATACATACATCTGAAACAAAACAAAACCGAGAGAAGAGAAAAAAGCAGGGAGGAAAAACCGTGGCAAATAACCATCAAACTTCCAACAAACGAAATTGTTGTGATAATAAAATTGACCTCCTAATAAGCACGTGGCTATCTGTCTGCCAAACAGAAAACATAAACACTTCGTGTCTAAATGAGATTGCTGAAGAAACAGCGCAAATACTCAACACGCGAACTGTTATTCAGAAGCACATCCAAGGTTCATTCAAACTGAAGCACATCCAAGTTTCATTCAACCTAATTCAGGGTCATTTCGAAAAACTTCGATGTCTTTTCTTTTTAAACATTTCTTTTATTTTCATCTAACAACATGTTACGTTTATGCTAAGATTTCTTTACAATTTGGAAACCAATGAACGAAACAAATATAAATAACGTTGAATCACCTTTACTCAAAAATGTTTTGCATATTTTCTTCTTAGATACAAGTCTCGTGGAAATGTGGATATATATGTAAATAAAATGTATTAAAAGTGAGTAATTAAAACGTTATATATATATATATATATATATAAATAACTGGATTAAAAAATGTAATGTTTACGCACTATGAAGCTCGTAGGCTAAAATGTATGTATAGTAATAATAATAATTAGTTGTTTTTTATGATTTATTGTGAATAAGAATGGTAAATTAAGTAATTAGTGAAGACAATATTATATGATTTTCTTTCTATACATATCCGAAGAAGAAAATAAGCAATTATCAGTAACAAAAATGAATTTATCCATCACTGTATAAATTCGATTGTACCATAATTTGTGTTTATGAAAAGATTATAAAACGGAGATTGCAAAGGTAATTTCATATACACACGCCTGTAATGAAATGAATTATCAAGATTCTAATGTTATGCAATGTTTATGTGTATTGTATGATGTGCACGTATGCGGACATCATTTAATCTGTAACTCCATTCTTTTTCTGTTAGTGTTTTCACGCAATGATAGATTTGGGAACATGTTTAGATGTATTAGCAAGTGTTTAAATACCTTAAAATTACATCGTCGTTGAAGTATTTCGCTTTATGCAAAATGTATATCAATATTTATCTTAGTCAAAGCGACGAACTGACAGAATCGTTACAACACCTTAGCGGCATTTATTTCGACTTTACATTCTCAGTTCAAATGCTGCTGAGTTCGATTTCACTTTTCATCATTCTGGGTGGATCAAATATGTACCAGTTGGATATAATCGACTTATACCTTGCTCCGAAATTACTGGCTGTGTCCCAAAATTTGAATGCAATATTTATATTAGTCTCAAGGAGATGAATTAGCAGAACCGTTAAGCACGCTGTTCAAAATGCTTAGCAGCTGCCCGCCCGCGTTTGCGTTCTGAATTCACAGTCCAAGATCGACATGACCTATCATCTTTTCGGAGTCAGTGTTCTGGTAGTGAGTGGGTCGAAACATGTTTACTTATTTTATCGACCCCAAAGGATAAAATGTAATATCGACGCCAGCTTCATTGGAACTCTGAACAAAGACGCAGAAGGAATGACAGAACATCTTGCCCGGTTTTCTAATGATGCTGATATTCGCCGCTTCGTATATTGATATACATATTCCAAAATGAGATTGTTCGACCGATTATAACGATTTGTGCAATCAGAGATTTTCAAAATGAATTCGGTATATGTAGAATGAATATCACTCACACATATTTTTCCATTTTCATTTGCAAAACTATATACCTGTATATATATGTATATTGATCTGTTACATATTACAACACAGTATATGATAACATATTATTTGAAATTGTTTGTCTTCCTATCCCAATTTTGATATTAGAGATTAATATTTTTAACGATTTTACAAATCGTTAAAAATAAATATGTAAATATTGGTTGTAATGTTATCATTATTTCTTTCCTGTTTTCGATAAGCATGAAGTCGTAAATATTTGCATTATTGATTTCTATTAAAGGCACAAGACCTGATATTTTAGGGGAGGTCATAGTCAATTGCATTGACACTTCTCAACTGGTTCTCATTTCGGCCGTTTGCAATCACAGTCGTTCTTTTAGGTTCTACGAGGCATCTGTGATCATCCACAAATGTAGGCACGAAAATCGAATTCAAGATTGAAGATTTAGCACTTTTTAGTAACATCACTTCTGTAAAACGAATACTGGAGATGTCACATTAATGTGTTATTACTTGAAAGTCAAACACAGAGTTAGACCTCATCTCTCCAATCAGTCGTGAATACTTTACAGTTTGTCTCAGCGATGCCTCTCTAACTTGTAGATTGCTCAGGGGAGACTATCCTGTGAGAAATGCGCAGCACCAGTTCTCATTATAACTATTGAATATTACTCGGCAGCGAAAACATTCTGCAGTACACTGAAGATAACCCTTTTGATGAGTCGTGTTGCACCATGTTGTCCGCAAAATACTTTTAACTATAAAATATTATGCCACCCAGAACATCCGGTTTCTAAACAGAAACTATTATAGCAAGCCTTAAAAATCGATAGCTCTTATATGTCAGGGACATTATCTTATCCTTTCACCCCTCAGAAACTGAGCTTTGAATTGCTGATTGAAGAACAGTTATGAAACGTCTACTCGATGATAAATGGCCTTGACAAGACGTCTAAACGCAAACAGGTTACAAGCACCAACTTAAAAGCATATATGTTTCGGTGTGATTCGAGTTCACGGCGATCATTGTTGTTGCAACAAAAACAAGGTAAGAACAATAAGAGTAACGACAAGAGTAGTCAGCTTCTTATGAGCTTTCCGCTCAACTTTAGGCACGGCGAATGGAAATGTTTGTTGAGGGGCTTGGTCGATTTCATGAGCCCCAGTGCTCAAGTAATATAGATTTTATCATCCACGAAAGAATGAAAAACAAAGTGAGAATGCAAAGAGCCGGAAAAATTCCACCAAGTGTTTTGTTTGATGCGCTAAACATACTGATAATTTGGCGCCTTGGAGTTAACTATGATATTTAATAGTTGAGTGTCAGCGGCCTTAAAGATTGGAATGTTTGTATTGACGCCGTTGCCTTCAAACAATCATATTTTTTTCTTTTCCTCAGCTTCTAAGTTATCGTTGAATTTAGAATTAATAAATTACTTGATTTTTTTCCGTTTTTCTTTCAGATTTGCAAACAGCTGCCTCTAGGACGTTTTCATTAACCATATAAAAATTCTCGAATAATAATGATGCTGATAATAATAATAATAATAATAATAATAATAATAATAATAATAATAATAATAATAATAATAATAATAATAAGCAAACACATAATTTTCTTATGGTTTCTTAAACATTCACTTGAACAAAACTGTACAAATCCAAATATATGGTACCCTAGGCATAACACCTACATGAACTTCTAACTTGTCTCTTGAGGTCTCTGGGTGAGACTTGGATCCAACTTGTACAAATGCAAAACAAAAGTCAAACATAAAATAATAATAATAATAATAATAATAATAATAATAATAATAATAATAATAATAATAATAATAATAATAATAATAATAATAATAATAATAATATTAATAATAATAACCACAATAACAATAACAACAACAATAATAATAATAATAACAATAATGATAATAATAATATTCAAACAGTTGTTTTAACATTACCCATTCACATTGTGAGGACGTTTCTCTCCATCTAATATACGCTTGCCTTAGGTCTCTGGTTGAGCCCTGTTCGGAAGATCAAATAAGATCAAAATCCATCGGAAAATAATAATAATAATAATAATAATAATAATAATAATAATAATAATAATGGCTGTTGCCGTCGTTCTCTTTGTCGACACCTAATGTTTTGACGTAGCTAAGAGACGAAACATGTTTCGCCTCGATGACGTCATTACGTTTAGGTCATCCGATGTTGATATTCTTAATTCTTTCCTTGTTCCCAAAATTTGTTGACAAGTAGCGCCTTCTGTTATCAAACATTTTGATGGCTTCTTAATCAGCCATCTTTAAATAATTACAAAAAATTGCAAAATATTTGTTCTTGCTGAAAGCAGTTAACATTCAAACATTAATTATGCACACCATCTGCAAATCAGTTGGTGCTTCTACACACACAAAAAAAATCCCTAATCCAAACAATCTCCGAAATGTAATGGTAAGAACGAAAATGGAAATCCGGGGCCTTAGAAGGAGTAATAAATTTCCGTGACTTCACAGAATGGCGAACAATACACAGCTATAGAAGCCGGACAGCACAAAGCTAATGAATGTTAGTTATAAATTTCCTCTTCCTCTTTATTTTTTGTTTATCTTCTCAAAATATTACTATTTCTCGGTATTTATATTGAACTGGAACTACTGTGATGAAATGACAATTTTGCCATGATGATGATGTCGATGAGAATCACCACTACCTCGTATTGAAACTGGGAGCGAGACCATTTTTTTAGCCTATATAAATGCTAAGGAACACTTACGAGGCAACGGCCCCCAAAATAGCATATACCTAAGAGGCAGAAGCGCATTTATATATTCTCATATCTCTAAAACTCTTTTTAAAAAAATTCACCGACTGAAAAGAGTAATAGCACTGAAAACTGTAGTTCCTCACATAAATACAGAATAATCACTGATAGGAGCTTTTGTATCATGATTCTTCCCAATTCATGCCGAAGTAAATATTCACACACTAACATCAGTCCCTAAGTCACCTTAAGAAAACAATTGCGATAAAACAAAGTAGAACAAGAAACAAATTCTCATTTATCACTATTCTCAAGTATAACCCAAATTTGATAAACCTACAGAAGTTGATGGTGGAATGAAATAAAGTCAACGCCATTGTATTGAAGTAGTAAATCAATGAAATCATTCGGAAATTGTAGAATGATGGGATGTTGAAACCAAGATCAGGTGTTTCTGCTGTGGAATTGGGTTTTATAGAAGTTTTGGAACTTAATTAATTTCTTTCTATTGTGTAGAAGTCTATTCTGCAACGCGCATATAGGCAAGTGAAGTAAGTGGAATACTGACGTTTCTTCATTACTCAAAGCTACTCAATACGATAAATGGCGATTTGTAATATCAGGAATATATTCACAACGTTTTTTACTGCTCTTTTTTGCGTTCATTTATAAATAAAAAATAATTCATGTAAACAAGAGGATGGAGTACATGATGATGGAAATAAGAAAGCTAATATGTGGCCTGAGCAAAACAGGAAATTCCAGTAGCTACTTTTAGTTGAATCTCAATTTTGTGCATCTTTAATTACTATAGGCTTTTTAGATCACGTATGCGAGAGATATGTCATTAAAACTATGTACTGGAGAATTAATGAAAAAAAGAACTGTTTCTTATTAATTAGGTTTAGTTTGATCTATTATTTTATATCAATTTTGAATTATTAGGTTGTCAAGAAAGTTCTTACGGAATTTCAAATTTTGGTTTTAAATTATGTATCTTCAAATTACTTTTCGTTAACATACTTCGACTTTATATTACTTGAGACAAACTCGAATTATACATTAATCGTCATAAAATCTATTGCACAGCCATAAATGGGAAGACCTAAACTCAGCAAAGCACACTCATGGCGACAATTTATACAAGTTAAGTGAAATATGCAAAACAATTTTTTTTAAACTACTAAAAGGCCAATAATTAGAAGAAAATCTTAGTTCTAAAACTTCGTGGATATATCGGGGTAGAATGTGCAATCTAAAGGGAGGGAAACATGCGATGACCTTTACATTGGATTTGCTGAAGCATCAAAATACACTCAAACTAATTGAAAATTGAATCATTATAGGAGCAGCATTGTTGAAATCAAAGAATAGTGAAAAACGAAAATAGACAAGACAATAAAACAGCTACATCATAGAACAATTCAGAAATGATTTAAACCCATCATAAAGCCGATACAGAAAAGGTCATAACGACAATAAATACAACAGGGTAGAAAAGGCAGAAAATAAAGAAACAGGACGTAGAGAAAATGAATGAAGTATATATAATCAATATCAATTTTTAGTGTTAGAAATAGCATTCATAAAATTCTGTAAATTTTTTTAAGCCACAACAATGTGATAATGTCTTGAAATAACACCATAGAAACATGAAAGTGAAACAACTAGAGAGATAAGCCACCATGAAAAGGCAACCTAATTTCCGGTATCTTAAATATATCAGAAGCAGTTACAAGAAAGCCATTATGAAGCACTTCATTGCTACTTCAAGTAAAACTGTATCAACTAAAGATGATTCAATGCAGTAATACTGACAACACCACAGAAATAAAAATGCTAGAAATTACAAGCCATCGGCCTTCGAGGCCTTTAAATGAAATACGCAAGATATTTAAACAAACAGAGAAAACGAATCTGCGAAACGATTTAGGTAAATTCATTTACCAAAAAACAGGAATTCATTGTGGCTACTCTGACACATATAGAATAAACCCGACTTATTGGAAATTTCTTCATAACATACGTCTTTGAGAAATCTTTGGCGGCTAATAAGTGTCTGAATAAGCTACAGGAATAACATTCGTACCGACCGTCACCAGAAATAAAGTTTTAGTACTTGAGTATTTCAACAACATCCAATATGCTTATAATTTGCATCGCACTATGCAGAAAATGCTGCTTAGAACGAATGTTTTTAAAACTGCCTTGGAAGACGCAATGCGCATTTAATTGAACTCGATAATCTCAGACAACTTCGATCATTAGACAACATAACTGGGTTATGGAAATCATATCAAATTTCAAATATTTTAGTACAATACAATAGTGTAAGAAACTTATTTGTTCCAATTTTACTTATTTAAAATAAAGCAAAGAAATGGCTAACAAAGAGAATTTCAAGTACCTGAGACAGGGAGAAAAAGAAACGTAACTTCATATTGAATTGTCCGAGTTTTATTGGCTTATCTCTCTAGTTGTTTCACTGATTAAGATATGGCAGACAAAATAAATTATTGGAGGAATTGCATTGATTTCCCGAAAATAAGGAAGGGAAATATTTATGCACTTCCGACAAAACAGTAGCAAATCCTATAGAAAGCAAGATATTTCGCTGTTTATACCCCACTGTTTGTATTTCAATAGTCGTGAATTAATCATTTTCATCAACGGCAGCTGTCAGTAATGGATTAAAAGACTGATATCGCTTAATATTACTTGTCTACATGCAATGTTATAAAAAAAGATATTACTTTTCATGCAACATGTACATATTTAGCAAACATTACACGCGTAAAAAGCAAAGAGATTCAAAATTTTACAAGTACATTATATACAAATATACATGAAGATATTCATGTTCGATGACATGTTTGCTTTTTAATTTATTTTGTGTGCCATATCTTAATCATATAATGTTTAGACATAATAAATATAAAAGAGTTTTACGTAAGATAAATGTCGACACGACACATAATTTTTGTAATACATGAAACATAGAGTCGTTCTATCTGACAAACAATATTAAAATATATATAATAAACCAACCTGTAATCATAATCCTTGCAACCCATACGTATGTTTTTTATGGAATATTTCAACAGAAATGTTGCCTGTATGCTTCTCTAATGTATGTATAAATTATACTAAGAGAGCGTTAGTAGTTAATTGGGACTATGTGAGTCTTGACAGAATAGAAGTTTGTTCAAACATGGTATGCTTTTGTTCTGCAAAAGAATTCGTTACTAACAATATCTCAAACCATCCATTATTGAAGTCAATACACGTCTCACAAAAATGGGATGTCTGTTTTCCCCTGTAATTATGCACACACACACACACACACACACACACACACACACACACACACACAAAATGCCCATTTATACTAGTTTCAGATATAATTGCATATATGTATGCGTGTGTATATATGTGTGTGTGTGTGCGCCCATGCATGTATGTATAAAATATTTATAATCACAAATATGAGAATACGTTGAATACATTAGTTTAGTGACATTAATATCCAGATGTCAATGTGATTTCTTATTGTATATATTTGAGTGATACCATTGACATAGTATTTGAACCAGTGATATCTTTCGTAACATTTGTTTCATCAAATTTCATAGCACCCCGCTACTAATAATTCTGTGTGTGTGTGCTTATAATTCGTATTGCACCACATTAATGATTGAGTAAATCAAAAACATACAATTGCCATCCATAAAAAAGCCTCCAAGCCGACATGGATATATAGAAGACTATAGAGACTGAGAGAGAGAGAAAGGGGAGAGAGAGGGAGAGAGAAAGGGGAGAGAGAGAGAGAGAGAGAGAGAGAGAGAGAGAGAGAGAGAGAGAGAGAGAGAGAGAGAGTTAGAGAGAACAATACAGGCAGAAATATCTCTACAAATTAATAGCGGCAAATTTCTATTAAGTGACAACGATAAATGTTCATTTTCTGTGACTTCAATGCAATAGAAAGTAAGTCAAACTTTTGTACATATTTAATAGTATCCAACTAAAACCTTAACAGCATTGTTGAATGGATTGGTAATATAATTCACCATCAGCATTCATTTCAAAAGAAAGCTATTCAGATATATTATACATATGTGTATAACGACGTACTTTGATATATATATATATATATATATATATATATAGATATG